>NC_046607.1:2708438-3008438 GCF_011750605.1 Drosophila busckii | reverse complement strand
GTAAGGGAAGGGAAAAAGTTTGTGAGTTTTTCTTTTAAATATACATAAATATCATAAATTATATCTTATATAAACAGCAGCTAAAAAAGAATGTCCTACTAAATTTTTGGTGACGCGTAAAATTTTTGATTACATTGTTCAGTATATTCAAACTTAATCCGCACCAATTCAAAAAATATAAACTGCTAACTGTTGCTAACTATTTTTTAAATCCCGCTACATACTTGCGTATAACTGGTGGACTATCCTCCACCTGGCCATTGGATTCGTTGGCCAAACGCATCGCCAACTCATGATCGCGACGCTCCTGCTCTAGCTGCTGACGATATTTGGCATCGTCCTTGGCTTCCTTTTCCAGCTGTGCCTGCAGTGCTAAGGCAGCACGACGATCTTCTTCCTCTTGCCGCAAACGTTGCGCCTCGGCCAGTTTACGTCGCGTTTCCATTTCAGCTTTGCTGTAGTTTAACATCAAAAATATGCATAAATAATTTGAACAAAATAATAATAATTTGCAACACTTACAGTCGTTTATTTTCGACCTCCTCACGCATGCGTTGCTCCTCTTCCTCCTTAGCACGACGTTCCGCCTCCAGAGCTTCTTGAATCTTGCGCAAACGCTCTTGCTCCTCAGCCTGTTGTTGCTCCTTAAGCTTTGTGTTCAAATCAACAGTGAGCTTATTCATATTGGCCATGACCACGGTGTACATGGAATCGATTTCACGTTGCGAGATGCGTGGCGTATGCTGTTGAAATTAAAAGTATAAGCATTGTTACTTAAAATTAATTCACTTAGAACTTACCTTAATCTTGCGTATAGCGTCATCTATTTGTTTATAAATATCATTAACGCCACCCACAATTTCATCGCGACCCATCTTGAGGCCGTTGGCAATTTCAATGGTCTTCAAAGTGTTGGTGCGTATCTTATTGATCTTGCCAATGCCCTGGTAGCGTGGACGATGCTGCTTACGTGCCAAAAAGCCGCGCGCAATACGCTGGACAGTCAGAACGCACTTGTTGCGGAAGATTATGCGATTGCGCACTGCAAATGCATTTGATTAATAAACAAATAAGCCCAAACTTTAGCTTATACTTACGCTTGATGACGCACAAAGCGCCCAGCGCTGACTTGACCCAGCGTGAGCGTATTAGCCACTTCTTCACCTTGGCCACAATGGCGAGCATATTCTCCGGATCGGAGCGCATAATGCGATCAAACTCTACAAACTTGCCCGGTCTGAAGAAGACCTTGGTGATGCCAAATTTGAAATCCTTGGCACTCAAATTGAGCGACTGGAACATGGCCTCACAGAAGGTGCGCGCAGGCAGCGACACCAACTCCGGTGGCAACACCGACTTATACATGCTATAGAGATCGGCAAAGAGCACACGCGATGGATAGCCATGCTCCATCAGTTCCAGCACTGAGATGGTGCCAGAGCACTTGAGCTGCGCCAGCGCCAGCGAGCCCTCAAACTGGCGATCAACCATTTTGCTGTTGGGCTTGATGCAGCGTATAAAGTTGGTGCCCTAACAACACAAATAAATAATTAAATTATGCACAAAATTAAGTTCAATTGACGCTTACATTCTGCTCTAGTTTCTCCATAAGCTCGCCCAGCTGTGTCTTGAACTTGGAGCCCACGGATATGAAGTTCAGCTTGCCACGCACCGAAGTGTTGCTGCCCGATGGGAAGAGCTGCTTGAGCAAAGGATTCTCGCACTCCTGCACCAGACCTTCGAGTGATGCGTGCAAGGCATCATTGTTTTTCTCAATAAACTGCTCGGTGTTGTAGCAAACGGCGCCTGCAAAGTGACGCACCAGGAAACCTTCCTCATCGCGCAGCGTGCGATGCGCCTTGAGACGCGACGAGCGTGGCAAGCCTAGGCGATAGTGATTCGCCCAGGACTTGTGCACCTCAGCGGTAAAATGACACGGCGAGGGCTTGGGCAGCTTTGACTCCTCATCCAGCAGCGTAAAAATGCCATTCGACTTGGCCTCAATCAACTCGATGATGTCCTGATTGTCCGTGAACGTAATCTCTGGCACATTGAGACCTTCGCGCTTGTACAGCTCCTGCTCGTTCTTTAAGATATTGTCGTTGAAGAACTTTTGCAGCTTCTCGTTGCAGTAGTTAATGCAGAACTGCTCAAAGGAGTTGACAGTGAAGTACTCAAAGCCTGCAATATCCAGCACGCCGATATAAAAGTTGGATGCCTGGAAGGGTATGCTCTGATTGATTAAGGCCACAATGCGATCGAACAGACGGCTATAAATAGCCTTGGCCAAAGCATCGCGTGCATTGCTCGCCTCGTAGATCTTAAGAGGAACCCTGCAAAATAAACAAATTAGCAAGCAGCTTGTGAATTGATTTGAGCGGCTTATGGCTTACATGATAACCGTGCCCTTGAAGCCGCCGCCTTTGCTCTGCATGACGCGCGACACCAAAGCAGTGCGCAGCTCGGTCTGATCCACACCCAGCAGCGTGCTGGTAATGGTCAGCGATTGCTCCGACGCCTCAGATACCTGACAGCCGCCACGCACATCGTCGGGTATTTCCTCAAAGGCAATGTTACCCAAATGCAGCACAGCTGCCACCAGCGAGTAGATGCCCATTTTCTCCATATCAGACAAGCCCAAACGTCCCAGCGCATTATCCAAATTCTGAAAATGCTGATAGTCATCGATTATGGGATCCTTAAGCGGGCCCTTCTGCTGATGACTCTTCGACTTTTGCGAGCCTGGTATAAGCTGCTCCGTCTTGGCATTGGTAAAGTACTGCGTACAGCCGGACAGATACTGCAAAAAAGTAAAGAGCATTAACTTTAAGTGTAACATTTGTTTGTATTACAAAACGTACGCGATAGTCGTCTGGCTTGCCCAGATTGAGCTTATCCCGCAATTGCTGTGGCGCACCAGCGAGCAGCATATAGAACACATGATAGTTGCGCTCCTCGGCGCTTTGCGTGCATATGCGACTCTTCTCCAGCAAATAGTGCGAGATATAGCCGCCAACCACTTGGCACTTGCTGTTGTAGTGCACCTCAATGAATTTGCCGAAACGCGATGAGTTATTATTGCGTGTTGTCTTGGCATTGCCAAAAGCTTCCAGTACAGGATTTGCTAAAATGTATTAATAATGTAAGATTTGTTTATTATAAACAGGCGCGGAATATTGACATACCATCCAGTATTTTAGCTTCTATGGGTCCGGCACTATCATGCGAGTAGCAAAGATATTTGAGCAAATATTTGGTCGACTCCGTTTTGCCAGCTCCCGACTCGCCAGACACAATAATGGACTGCGATAGCTTATAGACGCGCATATCGCGTATGGCTTTGTCGGCTAAAAAGGAAGTTAACTTAGTGCGTGTCTACAAAGTGTTGGGCAAACAACTTACCAATGGCAAAGACATGCGGCGGCATTTCACCCAAGGAACGTCCATTGTACTGCTTGATGGTATCGGGTGCATAGAGCTCCTTAATTTCACGATACGGATTTACTGCAATCAATATGTTGGCCACATAGGTCTGCACAAAAAGAGATTGTTAAACTTTTAACTAGTTTGATATTTTACACTTACGTAGATTTTGTCTTTGTAGTAACGCGTTTTTAGATTATCCAGAAATGTGGCCTCATTGAGCAGCATAAGTTCACCTGAAATTTAAACATAAAACGTGCTTTAAAAATAATGCAATGCTAACTTTCACCTATGTCGTCGGGGTCGCCAGCGCTTTAAGTTTAAGTGTCTTTAATGTTGAACTGGCAAGCGTAACAAGAATTTAATGCTCATGAGCAAAACGATTTTAAATGCAGGTTTATTGCTCTAAAATGGAGCATAAAGTACACACGTGCATAAAGTTGCTTGAAAGTTGTACAATTACAGTATATAGCAAATGATAAAGGCTAAAGATTTCTACAGAAACTATTTAGTTCTGCTAGCTGAAGAGCAATAATATGATATAGCTGTATATCAGCTTATATCTTATAGCAGCTAGCATAACGTACACATGTTCTACCTACCATTTATTGAAAAATTATTATCAATTTTGTGCTACTTTCATTCAAAAAATGTTAAGATAAGCGCGCTGTCTGTCTCTTGTATCTAAATGCCAACAAAGATATATAATCTCCAACTTCACGTTTGCATAGACAATTCTGAGCTGCTTAGCATTTGTACTAATATAAAACACATACATTTCCGTTTTGTTTTTGTTAAATTTATATAATGACGCGACTGCAAACGTAAGCAAAGATAAAACGCCAAAAGCAAAATATAGACAAAACTAAATACACACGCAATAGCTAATGAATGTATTCACACATAGACATAGAACAGTTACTTAGTTAGTTAGTCATACTTACAGTTATCATCGTGATCCTGCGGGCCATCACATGAGGAGTGTATATCATCATAGTGGCACGTGCGTTTTGCATACTTCTTATCAATGGGCGTTACTTCAAACTCCTTCGTACCGATTTCAGTTATCCGACCTTGTATATATCCTTCTATCGGATCCCGCACCCAAACAAGCTGGGTGTCCTCCAACATTTTTCGCACTGCAAGCCAAACAATTCGTAATCAGTATTATTAACGCATTAGTAGGGGATTTTCATTAGCAATCACAATCGAATTGAAAGAAAGAGCGCAACACAACGAAATTAAAAATCTTATCAACTAAACACCGGTTAACAGCAGGTAACAGACCTAGGAGACAGTTGTGTGTGTGCCGCGTTGTTAGAGTTCTCAAAAGCAACTGAAACTGAGCGAGCAGCACATAACGCTAGCTGCAGTCCCAGGCCAGGTATTCTATAGTAATAGTGTTGCACGCGTGTCACGACTATCGGCGAAATTAGACGTACAACTAATAGATGTGATTAATCAAATTAGTAGTTTGATTGTTCAATACTTTGATATTTTTCATATGAATTCTTCGCTGTTAATTATAGTTATACATATTTGTATTATATATTAATTTTTGGACTTCGATTGCTCATTGGTCTATTGCAAGAATTAACATTTAGTTACGATCATTTCGCGTAGAGCACGCGCTCATCACTGTTGATCGTTATACAAATGCTTTTACTCTCTTTCTTTCCCTCACTCGCTCTCTCTAGTCTTACGCTCTTTGCGTCTAAGCACTTTAGGCTATGCTTAATGCAAGTTAACAGTCATTACTGCTGTTTTTGCTGCTCCGCTGCGGGCTTGCCGGTGTTTTACTGAAGCTCTCGTTTCTCAGTTATTAAACTTAACCTGTGTGCTATGTTTGCTCTGCTCACCTTTCGTTCGCTCTCTATCTCTCTCGCTTACTCTCTTTTAGTGCTGGTTCTGCTTTTGACTGTCATTGTTCTTTATGCGCTGACGTTGGACGTTGGCTGTGTGTTGTGGCAATTTTCAGTTTGCTTTTTGCCTATTCGCCTGTTCGCCCATTCTACTAGTTTTACCTTTCTTGGTCATGCGTTGAGTCACGGGCGTCGTGCTGTTGATAAGCACGGACGGCTACGCCGAAGCGTGTAGGTGTCGACAGCGCAAGAGGAAGAGCGAGCCAACGCACCACGGACACCACAAAAACAATGACGACGACCTTGTTGTTGGGGTCTAGTTGTTTCGTCAAATCCCCATAATAAAAAAGTGAAACAAATTAACATGCAAAGCTAAGTACTTCCATAAACAAATGAAAATATTCGCAATAGCAAACCGCAAGCGCTCACTTACAGCAAAACCCGCTCCGCCCCCGCCTCCCCTTTAGACATTACTAGTCACCACTACCATTGTGGGTTAGCAAGACAATGACGTTGAGAATTATACGGCGTCAAGGTGAAATTCATTTAACTAGTTCGCTGGGTTAATGGTACATATATCTACATATAGCATCCAAACTCGATTCGGCTCGGCTTTGCTCGGCTTCAACAAACAGACTGGAACCCCAAAAACGCTTGACGTGGACAACAAAGTAAAACAATGGGCATCTCTCTCTATCTCACTCACTCACTCACTGGCCGCATAAATTAAATTGAAATTTTTGCAAAAGGTGCTAAATTATTAAATGATCTTTAAACGGGTTTTGTTGATATAAAGAGAAATACAAACGTTATGTGGGTGTAGTGAGAAAGATTTTAATAAACGTTATACAGTTATAGTTATTCAATGAATACAAAAGATAAATGCAAAAAGAAATCTTGAATAATATTAAAAATTGATAAGCTTTGAACTCTACAAATATTTTATATAATTTATGTTAGCTTGGGGATTATATTTATCTTGTTTCTTATGTTTATTTTTATTGGGTATTTCCATATGTTCTACATATTAAATATATTCAAAATTGATAAGCTTTAAACTCTAAAAATATTTATTATAAAATATTTTAGCTTGGGAATTGTAGATATCTTGTTTCTTAAGTTTATTTTTATTGTATCTCCATATGTTCTACATTTTAAATTGACACCCAAAAGTTTCATGCGTCAGCCAATGCTTTTTCCTTACTTAGCATTAGCATAAATTTGTTTGAAAACTTGAAAATTGTATACCATAGTTTTGTTTACAAACTCTTTTGTTGTAAGATAAGCGCTGCACTTTTGTTGTTGAATGCAACAAACTCATTAAATGCAATGATGTCTATCATAATTAGTGCGGTTAATGCACAGAAAGTGGAACTTGGCCTAGGCCATATGGCTGGAAATCGCTTTATAATGTGCCAGGCAAATTAACAACAATTTTTCGAACAATTTAACATAATCTTGATTATGCAGAGAAGAAAAACACAATTGCAGCAGCAGCTGGAGCTCAACTTAGCTACCCTGTAAATGAAGTTGAGCAGAGTTTATAAGCCAACAGATGTGTACGTTATTGATTAACGTTAAGTGATTCATTTTTATCGAGGCATAAAAGTCAAAGCTTTTTTTTTTGATAAGCGGTATACAACAAGTTGAACAGCATTTGAAACGTTTCTATTTTATGTATGCATGACAGGCTTTAACGATGACGAGCGACGCCTCTGTGTCCACAATTTGTCTGCGGCGCTGCATGAGACGTTGGCATAAATTACAAATTGCGCAAAAAATAAAAAGTAAGAGATTGCAGCAGTTGCGCGCCGCCTATGAGAAAAGCAAGCAACGATGCAAGTTAAGCCTGCCGCCTGTGAGTATAAAGACGAAGCTGCTTGGCTGCATTCTGGCAGATTGCATGGAAATTGCAAGACGTTCTACGCTATGTCTCAGGCCAGGCAGCCATGTGTGGCAAAAAGCATAAATGACTTGATGACAGCGCAAGTGCTTGAGGGCGACATTGACAAAGAATCAAGACCCAGAGAGAGAGGGAGAAATAGACAAGTCATGTAAAGACTTATGAAATGTGAAGCGGCGGCTCTTTATGCGCACCTGCTCATCCCAAGCAAACAGCAGACACATATATAAAGCGGCTTAAGCACGGCTCAACAACTCTGTTTGTCTGTTTGTCTGTTGACCAGCGCGTATACGTAATTTGAGCATATGCACTGACACTTTTTGACCAGCCAAAGGTCCAATTAGCCAAAGCCAAAGCAGACCTACACTGATTTAACACACAGATACATACATAGGTTTGCATGTATGCGTGGGTGATATCATCAGCGTCTAGTTAGAGACTTTGAGCCCGCCCAGCTTTGCGTGTTGCTTATTACACTAATTGAGCGCTTGCATATTTATTTATGCATTTTGCGCCAGTGCTGCGTAGTTCGTCTATTAATTGAAGTTCAAACAATTTTTATTGTCAAAGTCAACGCACTGGCAATTTACGCTGTAACGCAACTTGGGTCATTCACTTATTAATTGTCATAAATTAATTGCTGGCCAACAAATTGGTTAAGATAAGATTACATGTATTAATTAATGGCAGAAAAACTCACCAGTGCTGCAGTCATGTTGTGCTTTGTTGTCGTTATAAAAATCCATGTTATAGACTTAAATTAAATATATATGTGATGTCAAGATCGTTGCTGCACCCTCAAGTGTTTGCACTAAGGGTAATTGCGTATTAAGCGAGGGTGACACAGGTTGACTGCACTTTGAGCTCAAAGCTGAGGGTTGCGACTTGCCTATGAAACCGTTTTTATATATATGTTTGTTATTATTATTATACTGCTGTTGCCTTGCCTGATTTTCACTATCGATTAAACACTTTTCACTTTGTTTTTGCAACACACTTTCGCAATCGCGTTTATTTTCGCTTTTTTCATTGCATTGCGCTCTGTTTTTTTCAATCCAATTTGTTTGGCATTAATTACATGCTAATGTTAGCAACTTTATTGCACAATTTATGCTCAACAACAACAATTGCTGACCTACATTACGCGCCAGCAAATTATCAACAAAAGATGAGCCAGATGAGCCACGTCAAGTGGAGTCGATTTATGTATGCAGCTGTAGCTATAACTTGATACTTGTTGTTGTTGCTGTTGTTATTGTTGCAATTTTCACCCAGTAACCGAGTTCAGTTCGCTATAACCGCCTATCGCCCCGCTTACAACAGTTTGAGAAAATGCATAACACGTGCGTTGCCGACTGCAGTCTACGAGCTCACAATTTGCACTGATGCGTTTGTTGGATTCTGTGCAGGACGCACATCTAATCGGGGGGTTGTTGCGCTCACGTTATATCGTAAACGATATACAGCGGCATTTACTGCGCCGAATCCAGTTTACTTGTGTGTGGGTGGGCGTTTTAATTCTATTTGAGCTGCTCCAATTCAAGACCAAACAATGGGCCAAAAGTGTAACACACTCGCTTCAAGTGCTGCAGCAACCAGGAAGTGCAATAGCCAAACTGCAATCAGCGCCACAATAGAGACGCACAATAGTCGCATCTAATGCAATGACAGTGCAACTTTGCATGACATAACAACTTCCGGTATAATTTATGCGACTCCCTCAACGCAACAGCTGTGGGCTGAGTTGTTTACAATAGTCAAAGGTATTATTATGCGCGCCCTCAAACTACTAAAGTTCAATTTGAGCTTTATTGCTGCTTATCAAAAGCTCAGATTTATTCTGATTGGTCAGCATCCGCAAAAGCTTTCGTAAAGCTTTCACAATTGACTGTGCGCTGGCTGTGCAGGGGGCTGCGCCCGGCTGTTTCATAAAAAAAAACCAATGCAAATTATAGCGATTTATTTCTTGCAAAAAATAATGTGTCAGTGAGTTATAAATATAGCCAACTGCCTATTGAATTGTTTATGCGTTTACTACAGCACTCTTTATGGCGCAGTCTGCTGAATTAAGCAATAAATAATTTTGAATTGTTTGCATAAACATATATATGTGTGCGTATGTATGTGTTTACATTGCATTTCCTTTACTGATGCTCTCGCTCTCGCTCATTTGATAGCTCGCACACAAACACCCCAAAATTGCTTGTTTGTGTGCGTGCATGTGTGTGAATACCTGAATAATTTTTCAGTGCTTGCCTCTCGTTGTTGCTTATACAGCACGTTTAGCTCAACTCGCTCAACAAGTCAGGTTGGCCGAGCGGTCTAAGGCGCCAGATTTAAGCTCTGGTTCTCGAGAGAGAGCGTGGGTTCGAACCCCACACCTGACAAGTCGGAAAAATACTTTTTATTTTATTTTATTTAATTAATTCAAACAAAGCAAGGCATTTTCCTTTTAGTTGTCTATAGTTTAACCACTCTTTGGCTATTTAATAATAAATAAATACAATTACATGCATGTATTTGACTAAATAATTGAGTACATAATTTTATGTTCTGTTTAAATTACTGACTAGTTGTTTGCTTTGCGTGTAATTAAATAGATTTGCTGTTCTAGAGTTTCGAGCACTGTACACCTTCCGGTTGACCAAAAGGGCCTAAAGCAAACGTTAACAAAGGGCCAGCAAATGCCGTTGACTCTGAATATTAACAATCGTGCTGTGCTGTGCTGTTCGTTATGTGTCTATTGTTGTGTGTGGCTTTTTGTTGGTGCTTTGTATTCTGTTGCATTGCGCAAAGTCGTGAAAAAATAATTTGAAAATGCTTACAAAGATGCAACGCTGTGGCATGAATATATAACTGTGGAAAATCAATTTATCAATGCTTAGGCAAATTTAACTTTGAATTTAAAATTAATTAAGTTGTTAAATTTTCCAAAGCGTAAAGAAATGAAGCAAACATTCAATTTGCCACATAATACGTTGCAACATAATGCAGCGACCCATTTGTAATGTTACCCTCTATGTCTCTCTATGGAACTTAAATTGATTCCCAGCAAAAGATTGCATGCTTAAAAAAGCCAAACAATTGCCATAATTTCATAACCCAAAGCTTGTTTTGCCATTCTTTTCATTGCTGGCAAGACAGAAAAGAAACCAAAACTAAGACAACGTTGAAAATTGTGTAATAATTGCGACACTTTATTGTGCTTCAAAAAGACACGACGAATGGCAGGGCAAACAAAAGTTTACAGCATTTGTCAATTTATTTTCATTAAAAGAATCTCAACAATAGCAAAAATTTCAATCGAAACGCTGCGCATAGTTTGGACCGTGCCAAAAGGCATAAGAACTTTGTGCTGTTGCCATTTATGGCATGAAAAAAACTCGTTTTGTGCCTGGGACAGCCACAAGATATTGCCTTGGATGGTCAGTTCTTTGACCATGCGCTTCAAATATCAAGTTCAACCAGTCAAACGCAACAGGCTGCCGCAGCCTCCCAGGGACGCTAACGGTCTGCACAGTGTAAGGAGCAGCGACAGGTTCGCGCGCTGGCCGAGGCGGGGGCCAAGTTGCACGGATTGAACCAGTTCGACTTGTTTTAGCCGCAACGAATACTTGCAGCTGTAGCTAGTCAACAATATTAAACAACAAAACCTACAAAAATGTACATAAATAAAAGAAAAGTGCACTGTCAGCATGCATGACTCATGCTAACTAACTAGCCCCAAAAAAAATAAAAACAAAAAACGTTTTTCCGGCTTGGCAGTCAGTGCTTGAAAAGCAATTCCAATTGCAGCAGCAGCAGCCACAACAACAACAATTGTTGCAGCTGTAAAAATTTATGGCCCAAACATAGCAGGAACAACATTTGATGATGTTTATGCAGAGCTCAGAGGGTTAAGTTCACTGTACCGTAAAATGCTGCGCATGCGCAAAAAACCAGCAACCAAAACGAGTTCATTGTGTTCCAGCTTGAAATTTTCGGTTTGCAGTTCATTTCGTAGTTAGCACCAAAAACTACTTTTAATTTTGTTTTTCAATTTTTCTAGTGCATTGTCGCCAAGTTCACTGACTTGGCCAACAAATTGCTGCGCTTTTGCTTTTTAAGAAAATAGTTAAAGTTGTTATTTTGCTGTCGATAGGAGTCAGGCAAGTGGAACCAATTTAATGCAGCGAGAAAAACAGGAAAAGCACGCCAACAACAATTCCAAATATAACAATTAAAGCTTCGCATTTCCTATAACACATTTTCTTCTTTTATTTTTGGATTGTAGTTTTATTTACAGTTGCAGCTGCAACACTGCCAAAGACAATACTGATGGATGTATCCATTGGCACTACCCCCAGCCCGCCCCCAGTTTCGTTACTTGTGTTGCACATATGTGCACAGATTTTCCATATGTTTTTACCCCTTGTGTTTGTCTTTTATCTGTTTGTATGACACGTTTTTGCTGTCACAGTTCTGTGGCTTCTTGTAATTGCCAAGTGCACTTGCGTTTTGAATCAAAACAAATAATGACTTTAACGCATTTATTTTTGTTTACTTTTAGCTTTTTAAAGCAGTAAAGATTAGTTTCAATACTAACTTAAATTGCTGCATTTAAGCGCTTGAGTCATACCCTAAAAATGCTTTTAAAAAATATAGCAGAAACAAAGAAACATTATTAAAAATATATATAGAATATAAGCTAAAGTTAGTTCTAGGAATTGTTATGCAATTTTTATTTTACTGCTTATTTTTCTACTGAATTTTCCTTTAGATTACTTTACTTTTAGATTAAACCCATTTTATTTTGATATAGCATGAACTTGATAAACGCTATTTATATTTTCATCTTGCTACACACAAAGTGAATGATCAGATATATATACCTTATATTATTACTATGTATAGGCTGCCAACTATCTGATCTTAATCACACTGAGCTCATCAGTTATATACACAGATATATCAGCGACACACGAGAAAGAAAAACTGAGAAACCTATCAAATAGTTTGAGTTATAACACACACAAACAATGAATAATAAGCATATATCGAAATATTAATTTTAATCTTCAATAATAGAGCAAATATTTTTAGTTGGAGTAATTGTTTTTAGTCTGTTGAATATATCCAAATAAGTGACTACAGAGAGCATTATTATTTAGGATTGGGCACGCCGTATATTTATACATGATTAATAGCTAAATCTCGTATAAATCTAAAGTATAAATTACCGTATATTATGAAGTTCGCGGCGAGATGGTCGCGTGCACTATACAGCTTCATGAAAATCACTTATCACAAAGGCATAAGTAACTTTAAAGGCAGTTGCCGAGCAACAAGAAACACACAAAAAGAAGTTGCGAAAATGCATGAAATATTAATAAAGTGTCACAAATATATCTAAGCTACTTCGTGTGTGTGTTACCCCTACGTAATACAGTCGTGCATAATTTACACTAAATAATTATAACTCACTGACATTACACATTGGTGTTATGTATGGTCTAGTGAGGTACTAATTTTCATATTCAAATGTATTATATAACAAATTGTCTAAACAAAATGAAAAAGTTGAGAAAACGACACATTAAACGATAGTTCTTTCGACTTACAATCTAAATAATTATATAATTTTTAAAAAGTCAAAGTCGACGTACATATCGAGCACGCCTATCCTTGTAAGAACGAACCCCAACTAATTGCCGTCAATTCTCCTTGTGCCTATGTGCCAAAACGAGACACTAAGGCCACATGTCTGCACATCTTTAGAACAAATCTTATGAACCAGAAACAATACGCAGACAACTACCTGTCTATAAGCTGTGTTGAACTACGCTATAACGCATGTGAGCTGACTCGTTTTCAATTACTCTCATGATATATGTTACTCAGAGCAAACGGACACGCGGAGCGCGAACGGCTTGTTGGACGCCACACAATAAATTGAAAACACTTCAAACACATCACGGTATATATTGAGATAATATAGTGACAAAATAGTATCGTAAATATAGACATCTTTACTTGTCTGTGTAATAAACCAGATTAGCACAGGCCATATCTATATCGAAAATTCACAAGATATATATAAATGAAGACGACCTTTATAATATAAGATGTTATTGTAGCCTAAAAACCCCTAAATTGGCTTACGTATCCACACATGCGAGCACACCACTCACTGAACAAAGAGAGAAAAATCTATACTGTTAAGAATATTGTGCGATGACTATGAGAGAAATAGATGTAATCAAGAGCGCCACATTTAGCGTCAATAACAGCACTAATTGAGGCTCTCTAATCGCAAGACTATTAACTACACACTTTCTATAAGAAAACATCACAAACTTATAAATATGTGCTCACATTCAATCTGAATGGTCACTCAAGTATAATAAGAGACTAAACTATTATGGTCTAATTATCTCCAGTGACATTCACACAAATTGAGCAAAACCTGACGCGCTCTGTAGTGATGATATCATGCTAATTTTGTCTTTCGTCTGCCTTTTTTTTTTCTTATTCCCTTTAGGCATATTTCTAAAAATAGCCAAAAACTCTTCTCTGTATGTGTGTGTGCGGGAGTGACAGCTGTATGTGTGTGGATTCTCCACTTTTGCTGCCGCTGTTGGGGGTGAGTTATCTGAGGATGTCGCGATCTCTACTCTACACACAATCTTTTCAATTGTTATTAAAGTCATAAAGTAAGCGTGCACAGTATTATTTACTTTTGCTTACCTGTTGCTTCCGCTGCTGTTGCGGCGTTGTTGTTGTTTATGCTTCGATTTCAGGGTCACGTAGCCAGAGTTCTTGCAATTAACTATAACACTGCGTACACCGCGCCAATATCCGCTTGGTCTGTTTATTATTGTTTAAATCCAAATCACAGCAACTAATGTATTTATCTAGAGTTTAGCCTAATCACAAATAGAATCTGACGTATTTCAATTGGATAGGCTCGTTTTGAATTTAACGCTCGCTACACATGACGCGACGCGACCACAATAAATTGCAAGTGTCTCCAAGACAAACTTCAACGATCTTTGATTTGCAATTCCATCCGCGACGCAAACGCACATCCGACGCTTTCAACGATTTTGCTTATTTTGTTTATTTTTTTAAATTTCAATACATTTTTTACCAAACTCAATGGTTTGAAGTGGGCTCGAAGTGTCCTCTCAATTGTTCGAGTTTGACTCAAGTGTTCGCCTCAATTGTATGAGTACGACTAAAAGGCTCACCTGAATTGTATGAGTTCGTTCGATCGTTAGGCGACCGCTTGGCTAAACGCTAGCCTTTTAAATAAATAAAAATCTGCAACTACCATCCACAGCGTCGCGTGAAAGTTGCTAAAGAAATAAGCATGTATCATCCACAATATTATCGTGTGTAAAAACATCGATACAACTACGACACATTTCCTACGATGGTTTGTTAGTGTCATCGGCATGCAATTCAATTTATATCGATACATGCAACTGTAAGATTGGCGCCAATAGTTTTTATTTGAATGGGGCTAAGCTGCCTTGATATTTGATTTCACTATATTTGATTTCAAATTGAGAATGAGCCACTGTGCAGCAAAGTTTTTGCTCATCTTCACAACAGACAATTATCTGCAATTATGTTTGTTTATGCCTTATTGAGTACTGAAGTAAAAACTCGACTCGTTTATTTTAAATAAGACCAAACTAATATGTTGCATTTGGCATTTTAGTCATTTTATATTAATCAAGTTTCAATGTGGACTCGTAAATAATGTTAACAACTTTCAATGTTGAGCTCGATCCGTCCCTGGCACCAAGTTACGCTGACTAATTGGGTCTAATTGAGACCGCTTGGATCGAGAATCAAACATCATACGATTCTTTATTTGATTTAGCCATGTGCAGCGTTTCAATTGATTTCGTAAAATAGTCAATTGTTTTATCTCTTTTTATTTATCAAAACTATTAATAAAGTTAAATGAACTTTGTAATAAAGTGAGCTTCAGCAGTAAACCA
This sequence comes from Drosophila busckii, assembly GCF_011750605.1. NCBI lineage: Eukaryota > Metazoa > Arthropoda > Insecta > Diptera > Drosophilidae > Drosophila > Drosophila busckii. The sequence goes on along the minus strand of NC_046607.1, from coordinate 2,993,259 downwards.
AAACCAAACGTTGCATGCAACCCAAAACCACAAACAATCAGCTTGAGTCAGTGTCTGCGGAATGTTATAAGACAGATAAAAGGTATTTATCAGATAAAACTAAAATCAACTAAAATAAAAAGGTAAATAAATAAATGAATGCTAAAAAGGCTTTATTGAAGATTAAGCATTGATTAATTGAAGGAACTGTGATTGAAATGTTCTAGATCAGTTAATTAAGAGTTCAAATCAGCGGGAGCTAAGGTCGCAGCATATGCCAATACATACATATATGTATTTTTTTATTGCCAAAAGCTGGCTGTTTAAATGTTTGGTTGTCATTTCGTCAGAGTTCCTAACTTGGCAGAATCGCATAAAACCAGTCCTAAACCCTACAATGCTCAGTTTTGTTTTTTTTTTTGTGGGGTTGGTTGCCGGCGCACATAAGCCAACTACGTCACTTCTGAAAGACTCTCTTCCTCTCTCGCCAGCGCTCTCTCAAACACTGGAACGCTTATTTGGGCCATAGAAAATCGATGGTATCCAAGTGAGTTCGCAAACACAAAGAGCGAGAGAGAGGGAGTGAGTGAGAACTTGAGCATTTGGTGAGAGCGCAAATGCAGCTGGCACTGTCATATCTAAGGTATCCCATGGCCAGGGAAATGATGGATACGGGCAAGAAAGCAAGTGCAAGAGCAAGAGCATGAGCAAGCGTTGTATATCTGGTAACTGGGACGGGGTAGTATCGTTCGGTATCGTCAGCATATTGTTCAGTCTGCATTCGGCCTCCAAACGTGAGGCATTAATTTCTATTTGAATAGTGAATGCGAGTGACGCACTAAAAGTTCAAACTAAACAGATTACGACTGTTGTTCGCGGTTCTTAGAAATTTGCAAAAAGAAATTATAATAATTGCGAAATTCTCTACGCTTTTATAATTATTCAAAACGCACACGTGTGGTAAAGAGAGCAATAAGTAAAAGAGCCAAATAAGTAATAAAAAGAGCGCATCATTCTGCTGACTATAGCCGTTGTTGCTATTGTTGTTGCCTCCGAACTGTGCGTTGCCGGCCGGCCGGGGAGTACAAAGTACACGTCACAAGCGCGCTGTGGAAACGGAATTCGGTGAGCACACAACATCACGAGATACGTAACGTATGCGCACTCGCCAAAAGCATAAAAGCACAAACAAAAAATTTGAAAACCGATTAGTGATTCACGGTTCGCTTTAGCGGCAAGTTGTTGGCTGGTGATTCGCGTTGGTTGCCATGGGCTATGACGAAGTCATTACGAAGTTGGGCGACTTTGGCCCCTATCAGAAAATCATCTATCTGCTAATCTGCTTGACGTCCATACCTGTGGCATTTCACAAGCTTGCCGGCGTTTTTCTGCTGGGTAAGCCGGACTTTCGTTGCGAGTTGCCATTCGAAGCGCGCAATAGCAGCAGCAGCCACTATGAGCTGGATCCGCAGCTGCTGAGCGCAGCCTTTGCTGCCCATGAACCCTGTACCTACTACAACTACGACTACAGCAATGAGACGGGCTTCAGACGTGCCGAGAATGCAACAGCTCAAACCTGCAGCAGCTATGTCTACGATCAGTCCAAGATCTTAAATAGCGCCGTTACGGAATTCGATTTGGTGTGTGGCCGGCAGGTGCTGGCGGCTACAAGCGATTCCATGTTCATGGTCGGCGTGCTGCTGGGCAGCTTTGTCTTTGGCCAGCTGAGCGACAAGTACGGACGCAAGCCCATCTTCTTTGCCTCGCTGGTGATACAAGTGATCTTTGGTGTTGTCGCTGGCGTCGCACCGGACTACTTTAGCTATACGCTGGCGCGTCTGATAGTGGGCGCCACCACTTCCGGTGTGTTTCTGGTTGCCTATGTCATTGCAATGGAAATGGTGGGTCCTGCCAAGCGCCTGTATGCCGGCATCTTCGTCATGATGTTCTTCTCGCTGGGCTATATGTTGACCGCAGCCTTTGCCTACTTTATACACGACTGGCGCTGGCTGCAGATCGCGTTGACGCTGCCTGGACTCTTCTTCATGTGCTACTATCGCATTATACCCGAATCTGTGCGCTGGCTGTTGTCCAAGGGACGTCAGGAGCGCGCCATTGAAATTATACAAAACGCTGCGCGCTTTAATCGCGTGGAGATCACGGATGAGGCGCTGCGTGATCTGCTGGACGAGGGCGTCAGCTGCAAGCAGGATCCAAAGCTGCAGCAGCAAGCGGTTGAAAATAAGCCCGCATCGGTTTGGGATCTGCTGCACTATCCGAATCTGCGCCGCAAGACGCTGGTCATCTTCTACGATTGGTTGGCCTGCACTGGCGTCTACTATGGCATCTCTTGGAGCACTAAGAATCTAGCTGGCGATGTGCTTACCAATTTCGTCATCTCCGGCGCTGTTGAGATACCCGCCTACATTTTCCTGCTGCTCACGCTCAATAGATGGGGTCGTCGCTTCATCCTCTGCAGCTGCATGTTGCTCTGCGGCGTCACCTTGCTGTTGACCAGCATTGTGCCCGAGCACATGTCCTGGCTAATCCTAACGCTCGTCATGGTGGGCAAGCTGGCCATTACTGGCTCCTACGGCACCGTTTATCTCTTCTCCAGCGAACAGTTTCCCACTGTTGTGCGCAATGTGGGCATGGGCGCCGCCTCGATGGTCTCGCGTCTAACGGGCATACTGACGCCCTATATAAACAGCTTGCACACCTATTGGACGCCACTTCCGCTGGTCATCTATGGGGTACTGGCTCTTACGGCTGGTTTACTCTCGCTGCTGCTGCCGGAAACGCACAACAAGCCCACGCTGGAGACCATTGCCGATGGCGAGAGCTTCGGCAAGAAGCAACGTGGCGATGCTGGCTTGGAGGCTGGCGGCAAGGAGCTGCAGCCGCTGAACGATGTAAAGGCCAATGGCAAGGGCCACAAGTTCTAAATATTATAATTTTAACTATTGCTTTCTTGGCCCTTCGAATGCCCCTGAATGCGGCAAATAGTTACTTAATTTAGTTTAAACTATTTAGAAAATTTTTCATTTACTTAGTTCCACGTAAACAAAAAGACAAAGTATTATATTTCTCTGAAATCTCATATACATGCCAAAAAAAAAAACACAACAATTAACAAAAAAAAATGACAACAGCACATTGCTTCATTGATGGCATTTAGCTTAACACAGTGGCGTAGCCTAAGGGGGGCGTAAGTCGTTGCATTGTGATCCTTGGCGCTCTCTCCCTTAAACTCAAACATTCGGCTAGACTTTAGTTGTAACCCCCCCTAACAACTAAAACACTGTATTAATTTTACATACTATATTTTTTACTATTTGTGCGCAATCTTTACGAATTTGTGTTAGTATAATTGTGTCTGTTTCAAAAAACAGTCTGAACTTGTGTACTTGTGCTTATCTCTATGTACTGACAAAAACTATTTGCCAAAGTAAATAAATTTTGAAACCTTTTTGCACTTAACTGCCGTTTTTTGATTTTACAAAGACAAAATTTATAAATAGAAAATTATAATAAATTATTTTAAATTTATATGTGGTTATTTATTTTAAGGATTGGGGAAACGTGTGTAAACATTTCAAAATGTAAATAATTTCTAAAGCAATATATTTGCATATAAATAATCAATATAAATAGAGCTATGTACAATTTGCCATAATTATCAATTACAAATGTTTGTGTGCCGTCGTTTTTTAGTAATACAGCACTTAAAAATTAATTCTAATATTATAAAGTGTCAGATCTAGAGCACTTTAGTATATTGTTTTTAACAATATAATTGACATCTGTACATATTTAAATGCTCAGCACTGTTAACTTTATTTACTGTACACGCTGAAAGTTTAACGGTTAATATTTAAAGAAGGTAGCGGCTTTTTTAATATTTGTTTTTAGTTTCTTATTCATGATTGTCGCTTGCCCTTGAAAATGAGATAAGGCAATTTACATAATTGCCGAAGGGAATTAATCAAAGCTTAAATTAAATTGATCGTATCAATGAACTTTGCATATGAATATTAAAGAATTCGTGTCTAATGCCACAACAAAACTTAAATACTCTATGGACTTAGAGTAAGAGTAAAGAAAACGTGCTGCGTTTAATTTATTAAACAATTACATTGTATATTAAATTGTTGTTTATCAGTAGCCAACCAGAAGTGCTAAACGTGCTATTAATAGCGTTTAATCAGTTAGTTTAAACATCAGCGCCACCTACACTATCGTACACTCGAAGAAAAAATTGTGCAACAAGTTTTGCATAATTCCAATTGACAAGCGCTGCCTGGCCCTAGTTTATTATTATAAATTCAAGCTGACAGCTGACGCAGCAATTTAAATTGAGTCTATGTGTGCCCGCATATATCAAAGCTAAGAATAACATTGAATTGTCGTTGCGCGTATAGTGCATTCAATTTGTTTGTCTATTTGCATTTACAATTATTAAGTAATAGCAGTTTGTCCTTTGTTGTTATTCTACTGAATGTTTGAGCAGCCAAACAAAACAAAGTTGTAGCAGCAACAATGTATGCTGATTAGGCAGCGTGTTAACCAAACAGAGAGAGCAATAGAGAGACACAGAGGGAGAGCAGCAAGAGCGCGAGTGTCAGATAAGCGAACTAACAAGAGCATTGATCAGAGAGCGAATATAAGTGAAAGAGCGAGAGCATAACACGCTGTCTAAATTGCACAGCAGCATGGATAATTGCCAAATATATAGAAAAAACACACACACACACACACACAGACAAAATTTGAAGAGAGAAATGCAGTCAGTTAGCAAATTGTTTAACTGCACACGTACAGTGAGCACTCGCTATGAACAAACAAATAAGTCATATGTAAGACAAAAATTATGAATAGGCTAAACTATTTAATTAAATGCAATATAATTAATACAATATTAAAAATACTACTACTACTAAAATACTAATAAAGTATAGAAAATAAACATAACAAATTCAAATAAATGATAATTCATGGGTCTCAATAAAATAAATAGTAAGTACATAAGATAATTAAATATTCAAGCTATTTAAATTCGATTAAAAATATAATATAACAAATAAATATGAAGAACGCAATTATGTGCGTGCTAATTAACGAGCGACTACTGTACTAAGAAACAGCTCATCAATCTTAAAGACCGGTGCACAGATATGAGGTTTACAACCCTGCAGGATGCCAGCACTATCGTTGATCCTGTGGCAAACAATGCCTAGAAAAATAGTCTCAAATTGGTGAAATTGCAGTTTCCTTTGCAGATAGGCAATTACCATAGCATGAGTCGGGGTGGAAAGAACGTGAGCGAACAAGCAATACAAACGCCCTTGTGTGAGGCCGTACGTCCGTCCGTCCGTCCGTCCGACCGTCCGTCGGAGTGTTTGTAGATAGTCAGTGTCGTTTCAACTGCAAGCAAGCAGAGCCAGAGCACTTAGTCGCATACTAGCACAGATCGCGAACGGTTGCTAAGTACAAGACGGCTCCACAAACTCAGTTAGTTGCTGATAAATAAAATTTACAAACAAACAAACAAACACAAATAATCGAATTTTATACGAAATATACATTGTGGCGCGTAAAGACTGTAACTAAATCAAAATATTAATAGATATAATAATAAGCGCAACAGCTGTCGATTGCACAAGCACGAAACCAGTTACAACGCGGCGTATACGCAACGTCGACTGTGGTTTTGGTACAAAAGGCGCCCCACAAGCACAAGTTGCGCCCAGGCGCTTGATCATTGCTCTAAATCATACGATCATTGCTGCTACGCTGTGATTAGCAAACTAATCATATCTCGCGCCTATCAGCCATGGGCTACGATGACGTCATTACGCACTTGGGCGAGTTCGGTCGCTATCAGAAGCGTATCTATCTGCTGCTCTGTCTGCCGGCCATAGTCTGCGCGTTTCATAAGCTAGCCGGCGTGTTTCTTTTGGCGCGCCCCGAGCATCGCTGTCTGCTGCCGCAGGAGCAAGTGGGCAATGTCAGCTTTGAATCCTTTCCACGCGCGTCTTGGTCGCTGGCCTATCCCAACGACAGCATAAGCGGCAAGCCGAACACATGCGTGTACTACGATGTGGACTACAGTGCGTTGTATCTGAGCGGCAATCAAAGCTATACGAATGCCACGCTGCAGTGCAGCAGCCATGTCTACGATCAGTCCAAGATACGCAACAGCGCTGTAACCGAATGGGACATGGTATGTCAACGTAAGATGCTGGCCGCCAGCAGCGATGCTTTGTTCATGCTTGGCGTGCTGCTGGGCAGCTTTGTCTTTGGCCAAATGTCGGATAAACTGGGACGCAAACCCACGTTCTTTGCCTCTCTGGTGATACAAGTGATCTTTGGTGTGGTCGCGGGTCTGGCACCGGATTACTTTAGCTACAGCATATCGCGCTTGATTGTGGGCGCGACTACCTCGGGCGTTTTTCTGGTGGCCTATGTCATAGCTATGGAAATGGTGGGTGCATCCTATCGCCTCTTTGCAGGCGTGGCCGTGCAAATGTTCTTCTCCGTGGGCTTTATGCTCACTGCAGGCTTTGCCTACTTTATACACGACTGGCGCTGGCTGCAGATTGCGCTAACGCTGCCTGGGCTGCTCTTTATGTGCTACTTCTGGATTATACCCGAATCGGCGCGCTGGCTGCTGTCCAAGGGACGCAAGGAAGAAGCTTTCGCTATTATAGCGCATGCCGCCAAGGAAAACAAGGTGCAAATACCCAGCGAGCTGTATGATCAGCTGGTGGTGGAGCTGGAAGAGAAACAGCGGCAGGATGAACTGGCAGCCAAGCAGCCGGCGCCTTCTGTGCTCGATCTGTTGCGTTATCCCAATCTGCGCCGCAAGACGCTGCTCATATTCTTTGACTGGTTCGTCAATAGCGGCGTCTATTATGGCCTCTCCTGGAACACCAACAATCTGGGCGACAATCAGCTGCTCAACTTTGTCATCTCCGGCGCTGTTGAGATACCCGCCTACTGTTTCCTGCTGCTCACGCTCAACAGATGGGGACGCCGCTCCATACTCTGCGGCTGCATGCTCTTGGGTGGTGTCAGTCTGCTCCTCAGCATTATGGTGCCGGCGCATATGAACTGGCTGCTCATTGCCTGCGCTATGATCGGCAAACTGGCCATCACTGCCTCCTATGGAACTGTTTACATCTTTACGGCGGAACAGTTTCCCACAGTTGTGCGTAATGTTGGCTTGGGCGCCAGTTCAATGGTTGCACGCGTTGGGGGCATCTTGGCACCCTATCTAAATCTGTTGGGCGACATTTGGCGTCCACTACCGCTGGTTGTCTGCGGCGCTCTCGCCTTCACAGCCGGTCTGTTATCCTTGCTGCTGCCCGAGACTTTGAACAAACCCATGCCGGAGACCATTGCAGATGGCGAGAACTTTGGCAAGAGCAGCAGCGTTGAAGTAGCTGGAGAAGAGCTCGGTGTCATGCTTAATGGCAAGCAGACGGGCAAGCCCGACAGCTGAGTGGACGGACATCGGCTGGCCGCTTCATTGACAACGAATTTAAGCAATTAGCATTTATTCATTTTAATGAAAAAGTATTTCAACTCACATATTAAGTCTGCAGCGCACTTTCAATTTAATATACACATTTTATTGTTCATTAAATTGTAAAAAGAAAAAAACTAAATTAACAACAACGGCGTATGAACTCTAGCACAGTTTATTTTTATATATGTACTACATACATTGAGAGTTGAATACACGTTTTGATTAGCTTGGCGCTCCGGCGATGATAAGCTGCTCTAGACTACGTGGCTGATAAACAGAACAATAGCCCAAGTCCACTGAACTCTAAGCTTTCGCACTATCTTTCTACTACTTTTGGCCAAATACAAATAATAGTCTAAGCACTTACATTGTCATTTATCTTCATTTGTTTTATGTTAGGGGATAAAAGATTTATAAAACTAATTTAAGGTGTACAAATTTTGAGAAATTAAGCTAAACAAATAATGCAAAACATCAAGTATACATAAATTAATTTTCAAAATTTAATTAGTAAGTGAGATATATTGTAAAATTGTAAATAAAGCTTGTAATGACAGCTGCAGAATAAATAAAATTTCGTAACTATTTTTTATTTTTTTATTTTTATTGGTTTACAGCTAGGCCATGCCAACTGAGGTGAACATGTTTGCTCAAGCGAACTTGTTTGTTTAGTTTCTTGCGGTTTGCATATCAATGCAAAATTATGAACCAAGCTGCAAGTATTAAAAAAAGATTGTAATTATTGCAGTTAAGTTAAGTATTTCTAAGAACCTAAGCGAGATGTTCCTTTAATGATTGCAAACAATAGACAATAGACTTCAATATATATATATATATATATATCCATTGTAGATATGATAAACTAATGTTTTATTAAATACACATCTCCTTAAATATAAATAAATGCGTAAAGTCTGCATAAAACTTGATTGCTAGAATGGCATTAAATTTAAACAAACAAGTTGTTTGTTTGAAACAACACAACAATTTCTTTTTGAGGCAAAGAAAGTGCTGCATACTTACCAGCATAAAAAAGCAAACTGCGCCATCTGTTGTGCGACAACGCAACCAAAGGTAAATTAAAAAAATTAGTTGCGTGCTTTTGAGCTTTGGGAAACTAACACGCAGTACAATTTGTATGTTCTTTCAAATCAATATGTAAGTGAACATAAATCAAAATTCTCTTGTTTTTAATTTCGTTTGAAATGGAGTTTGGCCCCCAAGTGCCTGATCTGGACGTGCTTATAGTGGGTGCCGGTCTCTCGGGTCTAACGTCCGGCATAAAAATTCTATCCAAGGAGCATGCACTCAACCTACGCATCATCGAAGAGAGCAGTGTACCTGGGGGACAGATCGCAATGCAGGGTGTGCGCTTCGTGAACAACGAGCAAAAGGAGCTGATTACATTTATGGACCAATTGAAGGTGCCGCTGGAGCAGCGACAACTCTATCCGGATGTTTCGCTCAAGCGCTGCTGGGACATCGATCGGGGGCTGATAGGTGCGCTGGCCAAGTTCGAACTGTATCGCTATATAGAAATGCTGGAGATGCGTGTGAACAAGTTTAGCTCGACGAAATTTCGGTGAGTTCTTAAGCTAAAAATAAAACAAGATTGTTATACAACTTAAGCTGGTTTTAAATATGTACTTATTGATTTCAGATCATTCAAACGAGTGCAAAATATGGAGCGGCATATTTGCTCGAATCTATTCTTCAGCATTTCACGACAGTTCATGTACAATATAGTGGAGCTGATCGGTGGCCGAGCTGCCAGCAATATAAACTACGATGAGTTCATGTGCATATGCAACTCGTGTGGCGGATTGAAGACGCTCATAGATATGTAGGTGTTATGCTAATGAAAATGATTAATTACAGCCTAAGCTTGCAGCTTCTTTGTTGTGCCCCCGTATCTGTTGGATCTGCCCTGCGAGCGGGTGATGGACGTTTTGCTGAAGCGGCTCGCCTATACGGAAATTCATTACAATGTACGCGCTACTCGAGTGCAGCACTTCAAGAACTATGTCTCGGTGCGGGATTCAATGGGCACTGAGCATGTAGCTCAAGCTGTCATACTAGCCATACCTTGGAACAAAGTGCTGCAGCTGGAGTTTGATCCACCGCTACCTAAGCAGTTTGTAACAAAGAATCGGCAAAAAGTGAAGTCCAGCAGACAAATTACGCAATTTATGGTGTTCTACAATAAGTCTTATTGGTATTACCAAGGATTTTCGGGGCATTTCATGAACTCACTGCCACTGGTAATAGGCTTCGAACTGCGACCCACTATCTACTGTGGCTACATGTTGCACACACCGGATGAACTGAGCAAGGTGCGCGACACTGTGCTGGAGCTGCTCGCTGAGAAGTTTGGCAAGGAAATGTTGACTCCCAAGCACTATGAGCAGAAAACTTATGATCTCAATGAGCCGATGGACAGGCCGCTAATCAAGCCCTGGCATAGAGTAATTTGGTCCAGTTCTAGCGCTGTCATATACAATCGAAACCTCATGGGCGGAGCCGTAGAGAGCGGCATTAGGGCGGCAATCAATGCGTTGTTTGTGGTGCGACCTCAGGTGGTCGGCTGGCGTGATCTGTTGGATGTGCAGGAGAAGAATATTCTTACTGGTGACGAGAGCGGTTACACTGCAGCGCTGCTTGGCCGATTGAATATTTATAATGTCACTTTCTATAGCATTTTCATTGTAGGCATCATTTACTTTCTCAATCTTGGCTATAGTCGTACAAATTAAACTGGTTTAAGCAGCAAGATGTCGTTCTAATTTTTTTGACATTGTCCAGCGGTCGGTCCAGGGGGCACTTACACCTCCTAGTCTTATGCGCAGTATGAAGCGAGAGAGCTAGAGATTTATTTAATTTAGACGCAGTTAAGTCTACATCACAGCGGTTATGTACGAATTTTGTTTATTTTTTGCATAATTCTAAGCTCATCTCGAGGGGTAATCATTCACTTAAAAGCCGACGCCTGCTGCCTGGAGCAGCTCCAACGCCAAATTCCATAAATTTCCATCAGCTATTTTATTATTATTAGGGATGCGCATACAATCAAATGTAAATATCATTGAAAAACTATAAAAATTATACTATTATTATTATAATTATTTTATTTTGAAGCAATTAGCGCTCAATTTAGGCAGCCAATTTCAAAAATCAACACATCTCTAATACTAATTTGCATACTATTTATATCTATCAACTACTCTGATATGTTTTTGGCAATTTGTAACTGAATTGAATCAACTTGAGTTGATTAGATTAGTGTCGGGGCTTAAAATGGGTGCTCAGCTTTAAATTATGATGTACAAATTTAAGTTATAAAAATAAACATTACGTGAATTGGCTTCTTAAACTCCCCCCTAAGCTTTTACAGCTATAAATGATACACGTGCATGGCGCGTATAAACAATAAGAGCATTAGCAACAATAGAGCGGCCAACCCATCTTGTAATACAATTAAATTGTCAACGCGGTACACGCCCAAGTGCATTAACATTTTTCAAATGCCCATCTCCCCCACACACACAAAAACTATCAATAGCAGCTTCAAACAATAAATAGTTAGGAATAGAAATAACCGTTAGATGTTAGACTACGGCCATGCAATTTGCACAAATTGAATACTAAACGAGTGCAGGAAGATTACATGCATGAGAAAACCAAACAATAATTAAAGCAAATAATTCGAATACAGCGCAAAGTAATTACTCACTGACTGACAGCCGCATACCCTGCAATTTTTTATATGGATGTGCCTGTTATTCAGCCCAGCCCATGGCAGCTGCTTACGTATGTTATCCGGCTATCCGGCCCGGCATTGATATTGAAGAGCGCACAATTGATTGACGTACACACGCAATTAGTTGTCATCAATTGAACTAAGCCAAGAGTTGAGAGCTCTTGATATGAAAGCCATACAGTTAATACAGTTAACCCCAATTCTGGCATTGAAATCTGGTTCTGGTTTTTAGCAATGCACCTTAAGGTTTGTCGATCCCAGCTGCTTTATTTATAACTTGGCTTAGCTGGAATTAATCTTTGCTTCAGTCATTAATATTTAACTCCCAAATGTCAGCGCACAAATTTAAATACAAATCGTTTTGCTGTTTGAATTACAATATTCATTCACTGATTTAATTTCTCTTCAAAATGTAAAGAGCGCAATTCAAGAGCACTGCTGGCTCTTTATGTACTTTACATTGTATGTGTGTAAATGTAAACAAATCTGGCGCCCAAAACAAATGTAAGACAAATAAAAATGCGCAATGATATGAATTTTTGACAAGAGCAATGCGAACTCGTAGCCCAAAAAGAAATTGCAAATAAATGAAATGCACTGAAGCGCGTGATGATCCTGTTGCGGCTAACTAGACAATTGTATACACTACATACATAATTATTAAGCGACTTGAAACAATGCTTAACTACATGTGAAAATTAATTAAATAACTTATATTCTCACACTTCATACACGCGCTAATTTATTTAAATTTTTATTGCATACCCACATAGGCATACACAGCTATAAACTTAGCTTAACTTAATCGCTCTCTCTCTCTCGCTCTCTGCGAGTGCTTAGTATATTTTGAAAAAAATTTAGTTAACTGCAAATCACAAAGCATAAATGAAATGAGCAGCAAACGATTACGAATCTGATGCGGAGACAAAGCAACTGAAGCATTTTCGCACTCTCAATCAGTGTGTGTGTGTGTGTGCGTATGTAATGCGGCGTACACATACATTATGTATTTGTTTGTGTGTGTTGCTGGCCGGCTGCTGCTGCTGCTGCCGCCGCTGCCGCCGCCGCCGCTGCTGCCGTGTAGTACAAAAACGATGCGATCGACCCCCTGTGGGCTTAGTTTGTGAGACGCCACCGTAGTGATAGCATTGCAAGCAACTGCAGCAAAAATTGTAACGCGTTAATACAAAATTATAAACACTGCTGGCCCAAAATACTGCATAAAATACTAGCCTCAGTTTGACATTCAATTCAAATATTTTGAAACATTTCTTTTCGAACATAAATAAAACGCGTCGCATGTGCATGTGAAGAAACAACATAAAGCATAAAGCAAAATTAGAAAATAGAACACAGCCAGAAGAACAACACACACATTGTAAAAGTGAAAGTGAAGCCAAAAGAAAAGAAATAAGTAAATCAGCTACTGCATTTGCGTTGGTGTCCGGGAACGCGCGCGTCTCTGTCCGTCCGTCAAGTCCGGCGGCATTATCAGTTGGCGCTGGATAAGCAAACAGCATTGGCCTCCAGAGCATAATTCACGCGTGAGAGCGACAAATGTTAATGCACTCGCAAGATCGTAAAAAATATTATATACAATATACATATATATGCTTAATTGCCATATAGACAAATCCAAAATCCAAATCGCGACGTTTTTTGAGATTGCAGTCTCAATTGAACGATTAATTGGCGTCGTCTATAAATAGAGCGAGTAACAGTCTCAAAATCAAGTTCATTATCAAATGCGCACAGCATTCATATCCCAGTGACTAGCAACGTAGTATTTATATAAATAACAATAAAAAGTTTAGCTTTACGTTTCGTACGCTGTGATAAACAATTAACATATAAAATGACCAAGTCTAAGGATAATAATGTGGAGAAAACCATGGAGCTCATCAGCGAGGAGAGCATGAAGGATTTGCTTACCAAGCAGCTGGAAGTTGTAGGCAGTGGCGGTGCCTTTGTCTGGTGAGCAATAAACGTTAACAATAATTAGAATTAATAAAATGAAAGTTAAAGTTGCATTGCAATTCAAGTGAAAGTATTGGTTGCAATAAATGTCGCTTGAACTATATAGGTCAATTGTAATTTATATATCTATAAAATACTTTCTAATTAGTCATACTACTTGTCAGCTTATTCGAAAATAAATCACACTTTAAATAGTATATTTGTATAGCACGTGCTAACAATTTTTGCGAAAAAAAAAAATAAATAAAAAGTCATTTGTTGTGTTTATAAACAACTTAAAGTATTTCCTGAGATTGTTTTTGGGCACATTAACATTGACATAAGCACGCAACGTGATTGGCATGAAAATAAATTATACTACAATCATTTTTTATAACTATAAACTTATTAATGTGTGTTAGCTAATCAGCGCAGTAAATTTAATTATAGCATTAAAGCGTGCCAATTACAACTAATCTATATGGAATTGGTAATTGCAGGCAATGGGAATGTGATCATTAGCATAAGATAAGAAACTGGATCAGTTCAGAGCGAAAGGGAAGCAGCGTAGAGACTCCCATAGCTTGAAGGACAGCCATTCAACTATATAGAATAGAGTACGTGTTAAAAGTAAATAAGTAAATAATGGCTGCTTAGAATTTTTGATGATCTTTCCGGGCTCTGCGCCGCTTTGGTGGGCTCGGGAATATTGTCAGAACTATGAAATATGTAAATATTGCGCATTGCGTTCCGGTTGCTCGGCTTGATTAACGATTGGTGACGTTTGGCGGTTTACATTGAACCAAAATACAAAAAAGATTGTTTATTGTTTATAGTTTTTTTTGTTTAAATATTATGTGCTGAATTTGCAATGTAGCTTGCCAGCTTAAGGCTCAGCAGCTTCATGTCACTAACCTTCACAATAAACTTTAGACGCTGTAAAAAATGCAAAAAGTCTCTCAGCGTTGCTTTTATATAAACAGCGACTTTATTTTTTGTTTTTGCGCAATTACCAATATTTCGATTTTTAGTTATTTTCATTATTTGCATAACAAGTAACAAGCGACGCTTTCAATTACACGCATATTCGTATTAAAGTGCGAAAGATTAAACTTGCGTGTCGAAAACAAGTTAAGAAAGAGACGCAGCGTTTATTTATTTGTTGTGCAAATAAAAATATATGTTTTAATTAGCAGCAGGTGAAACTTTGGTCTACGTCACATTTCACAGAATTTCCATAGTTTAGACAACAAATTTGCGCCAACACCAACTAAATAAATTTTTTTGTTGTTTTTAATTCTAAACAGGGCTATATTCTTTCTTTGTGTAACGCCCAACATACTCAATGGCTTTCATGTATCCTCGTATACGCTGCTGGGACACTTGCCCGACGATCAGTGGTGCGGCATTGATGCGCTCAAAGGCAGCAACTGGACGCTGGAGCAGCAGCGCAGCATAAGCGAGCGTGAGCTTAAGTCGGGTGGCTGCACTGTCTGGGATTGGGACTACAAGCAGCTCGCTGGCATGAGCTATAATGATGCGCTCAACTATACGCGTCACATGTTTCAAATACAACAGCCAGCAATTATTAGCTGCAAGGCCAAGGGCAACTACGCGTATGCGCAACCGGAGAGCACTTTTGTGGCGGATTGGGAGCTGACCTGCGAGCGCAGTTTGCAGCGCACTTCAGCACAGGTATCCATATCGCTGGGCAAGTTTTGTGGCTCATTCTCATTTGGCATACTGGCGGATAAGTAAGTTGTTACATTATAAATGAAAATTTATTTATTTGTTTTTATTGCACGCAGATTTGGACGCAAGACTTCGTTTACCTTGGGCGCTGCTTTCTTTATTGTGGGCAGCGTTTTCTGCAGCTTTTCACCTTTTTACAGTCTGTTCCTTGCGGGTCGCTTTGCGCTGGGCGCAGCTTCCTCTGGACTCTTTTATCCTGCATTTACCATGAGTAAGTAACAATAACTGCATACTCTTTGTTGCTAAAACACAGACACGCTCTTTTAGTTGTTGAAAACATTTGCCTGAAGCATCGCTCCTGGATGTCCATCGCCTTTTCCGCCTCGTATCCTGTGGGCATGATACTGTTGGCCATACTGGGCTATCTAATACAGCCTTGGCGTTATCTACAATTAGCACTGACTATACCCTCGCTGCTGTTAATACTCAACTGCTAGTAAGTGCTAAGAATTAATAACTATTGCTATTTAATTTGAATTGCTTGCTTGCAGCTTAATGAATGAATCGCCGCGTTGGTTAATAACCAAAAAGCGCTACGATCGCGTCTATCAGATACTTTTCAAGCAGCCAAACCACTATGAGATACAAGCGGCGCTGCCTGCAGCTACCGAAATTGTTAGCGACAAGAAAGTGGTAAGCTGTTTAAAACTGCATTTAAGCCTAATAACTTACTAAATATGCTTGCAGTTGGAGCCAGTTGTGAGCAGCACGCTGGCACAGAAGCTGAAGAATGGTCCACTCAAGTCCATTATTGAACTATTTGCCAATCCCAAGGTGCGCAAACTCATCTTTACCTCCTACTTTATGTTCTGCGTCACTTCGCTGAGTTATTACGTTACAGGTAAGCTTCAATAGCAACAACAGCTGCTGCAGCTATTAATTGTTACTTCTCTAGCTTTGAATGCTGCCAATCTGTCCGTCAGTCGTTATTTGTACATCATAGCCACTGGTGTAGTGGATATTCCTTCCTACCTGGTGCCTGTTATAATGCTGCGCTTTACGGGTCGTCGCGTCACTACAATGTTTCTATTTATGTGGACGGGCATTTCGTTGCTGCTGGTTCTAGCTGTGCCCACGGGCAGCACCACGTGGATTGTGTTCTTTGCGCTGTTGGGTCGCTTTGGCATAAGCGCCACCTACTCGGTGGTTACACTTTATACGGCGGAGCTTTATCCTACCGAAATACGCAACTCTGCCTTGGGCACCTGCTCGACGTGGGCGCATGTTGGTTCCATTTCAGCGCCCTATGTGGTCGATGTGCTGGGCGCCTTGGGCTGGTACATTCCAACAACAATTTGCGGTTGCTGCGTTTTGGTAGCAGGTCTATTAACGCTAACGCTGCCCGAGACTAGCACCAGCAATCTGTCGGATAAAGTGGAGGATGCTGCGCCAGCTGCCATTGAGCCAAATGAAAAGCCTGAAAAGCAGTGAGCAGCAATTGCTCCAGTTGAAACCTTGCTCGGTATTTCCGTTAGTTTAGTTAGCACTATTTATACGATATATCGTATCGTAATTGTAAGTTAATTATTTAAGCATCCTAAACGTAATTGTTATAATGTTAATGTTTATATTCCTTGCATTGTCGTAAGTATATTCTGATATATATGTTCATAAATAAACTATACCGTTAAACGTGGCACAAACAGTTGCACCCAATCGTCGTAAGCTCTTGTCACTGTATAAATGCTGGGCATGCCCTTCAGCCCGCATGTCAAGCCGTGCGAAACTAAACCATAAATATATTCGCGACCCTCACTGCCATAGCGACAGATAAGTGGACCACCTGAATCGCCCTGACAGGAGTCCTGGTTGTTGCCCAGCGCGCACACCGTATTTTCACCATTCTTGGGCGCCCAGATGTGTCCGATTATATCGCGGCACTGCTGATTTCCAATCACGCGCACATCCGCCTCGTAGAGCTGCTTCTGGGAGGGACCAGCGTGTCTAGTAGCGCCATAGCCTATAATTCTGCAGCTCTCTGTCAAAACAAAAGTTTTAAATTGTTGTTTTAGCTTTGCTTTAGTTGTTACCATTGCCGTGGGGTCTTATGCCTGGGGGTGGTAGTTGAGCAAATTGCAAGTGACGACTTATCTGGCTTTGGTAGTCACGTTTCAAATGCAGCAGCGCAATATCATTGCGATAGTTGGAGCTACAGCAAACTTATTTTTAGTGTTTTCAATTAAATTATATACAACTTACGGTTGAAAGTAAATATACTCGGCTTTGTCCACGCCATAGCGCTCCAAGTAGTCCACATTTTGCATATTTTCATAGCCTATGAATGCCACAATGCGCTGCAATTTTCTGAGCATATATTTATATATTTATATTAATTTATTTTCTAAATAATAGCACTTACTTTTTCCAAACACAATGCGCTGCCGTCAGTATATAGCGTTCACTTATTAAGCTGCCACCGCAAAAATGTTGATAACTCTCACTTTGTCCATTCTTAGCAACTATAACATCTTGTAGAGACACCACATAGGGATATTTGGAATTCGTAGCACCCTCAGTTGTTACCAAGCGACCACCAACAATGGGCGTTGCATGATTTTTTTGAAAATAAAGCACACTAATTACAATTATTAAGGTTTTATCGCAACTACTTGTAGCCCTCATGCTAGCAATTTGACAAGATACTAAAATAACGATCATTGGCATTTGCAGTAGAGCTACATTCTTTTTGAATAAATATTAAGCACACAATAGCTTATCACAAGCTGTACAAATAGTTGGCGCTGAATGCGCTCTTGTTTTGAAATCTGTACGTTGATGGCAGCCCAACTATATTGTTTGTACATTATTGTTTATGAAATATTAACAAAACAACTTATTTTATTTGTTCTATTTATAAACAGCTATGTATGCAGCAATATTTTAAAATGCGCGCCCAGCCCTAACCATGCTGTCTGGCAACACACAATAATGTGGCGGTCGCTCGATAGACATGTCGTTTTAACATCATGTTAATAACAGTGCACACATATGTTTTTCAGCGTTGCTTTGTAACAGCGCACTGCTCACACAATATTATTGTGGATAATACTCGCTAGTATGTTGCGTTATTTGCATCTCGTTTGCACTTATGCCATTTCTGTTGCCGCACTGGTCGCACAATTATTATACTCGCTTTATTTTTATTTTGAATTTCTTAATGAATAATTGTGAGACTTATGCTAAAAAACATAAACATAAAAGACCACCGAGCGCAACGGACGTGCGTAAAATTTGTGCTAAAAGTAAATTCAATAAAGTAATTAAATAGACTTTAAACTCTTTGCAGCTGTTTCCTAGCTGTCTTTTTTTTGTTTTTCTGTTATTTTGTTATTGTAAAACAAGCGGGCGGACGTTACGTTACGCGTTGCTGCCGTCGCAATTTTTGTTGTTAAATTAAAAAAAAAAACTTGTGCATTTAAACGCAAGTAAGACGCGCGTGGAGTGTAACACCTGGAAAAGCAACAATTAAGTTAGTTTAAAGCAGGACAGCAAACGAATCGCAAGTAAAATTTTGTGATGCGCACAGAGCGCAAATACGAGCGCAACGAAAAACGGTGAAAAGAAGGTGCGAAAATCAAAATCAAAGAAGAAAATCTGACACACAAGTGCAAAATTCAAAGAGTTCTTTTAATAACCAAGAAATAACGTGTTTTTGGCTTATTGCCCTCCTGTTTCTGTGTATGTGCCAAAGCAAAAACAAAAGAAAATACAAATAAAAGGGCGTCCACTGCAGCCAAGCCAAACAAAATAAGCAAGACCGCGTTCCAAAAGGTGAGTGCGTGCCGAATATTGTTTATAATTGTTTATATTCGTGATGTATGTATGAACCACACCTATATACACACACATGCATAGTGTGTGCACTGCAGTTTTTTTATTGTTGCCAGATCTCCGCTCGTTCGCATACAAACATATGCATAAACGTACTCTCTTTTGCTCTCACACACGCACACACACACACACAGTCATTGTTGAGCTTCCAATTGCAGTTAATAACAACTTCAATTTAATTCATGATACACACAGCTCAGTGCAATAGCAAACTGTCAGTCAGCTTGTCTCTCAAGCCATAATCAATTCAATTACGCTGCACTTGCTCTAAATGGCAAATAAGATGTATTTACATATTTATGTATGTATCTCACTGTTTTGTTGCGTTGCTGGGAGCCAGGCACGGTTCGGTTTGTACAATAACAATAGCCAGAACACGTTTTTGTCTGCAATTGAATTAAATTCCATGAAAATCGCCAAGTGTAAAGAATTATTATTATTTTATTTTATTGTTGTAGTTTGTAGCGTTCGCTAGTCGCTGCTGCTATTTCTGGCCGACACGACACCACACACATGAACAAATTTGTACATTTTTTTTATTTAATTTAATATGCATGCTCCCGCCTCCTCCGTTGCGCTGCTCTTCAACTAATCCAATCATTGATGAAATTATTTATGATGCTCTCGCCTCCCACTCTCCAGTCAAATTGTGGGAAATTATGCATACATACCGTTATATGTTATGTATGCTTCTTAATATGTATAAAATTCATTGAACACAACGTCAACGTCAAGCATTATTTATATTATATACCTAGACAATACATAAATGAATATGTATGTGTGTGTGTGTGTGTGTGTGTGTATGGGCGCCACTTTGTTGGGTTCTTCGTTTTGGATAGCAATTTTATTTTTCGGTTGCCAAGTGCCAGAAAAATTGTATAAGCATACAAATTTACAAATACACACAAACAAAAATTTACATATGTATGTATGCCTATCCCAATAATAAAAAAGTTCAACTCAGCACAGTTAAGTATAATAATTAAAACAATTATATTGAATTAGAGTAACATCAAAATATGATAGAGAAAGAGTTAAAATAATAGGCTTAACAGTAGTACAGTAAAGTCTCGATTGTTCGAGGAAGCTACACGCCCTTCAGTTATGCTGTTGCTTATACATATTGGAGATAAATAATAATATATGCGATATTGTATGAGTTTGAGTTTTAATTGAATGCTTTTCAATAATTAGCAGTAATTGCAGTATGAATGAGCATATTAATTCACAAAAAGTCAATAATAATGTTCATTAACTTTATTACTACTTGATGTTGTGAACATTGCCGGCCAAATTCCACAAATTCTGCACTAGAAGCCAAAAGGCAAACTTGTTTAGGGTGTGCCGCCTGCTTGTTGCCAGGTTGTATTTTTTTTTTTGTAGTTTTATTTTGTTTTTCTTTTTGTTGTTGGGTCCCTGTTGTGTCGCACGTGTGTGTGCGTCTTTCACTTTACACTCTCTTTCTTGCGTTTTGCGAAGTGGCCGCAGCTGTTGTTGTTGCTCATTGTTGTTTTCTTTTGGGGCGGCACACGCCCAACAACGCAAAAACGCACACAAGTCTAATATAAATAAACAAATACCAATGCCAAAAACTTAAACACAAAAGCAATAGCAACAACAACAACAATATAAGGTACAAACAAATGTATTTTTATGTTTTTTTTTTGCTTTGCATTAAATTAAATTAATTAGTTATGCAAATATTTGCGTGATTTTTGGTGCTTTGTTTTAGTTTAATGCTCTGAATATATTGCATAATGCACGATATGGTTTATAACAAGTGTAGGGTATGAATAATACGCCAAGATTGATAAATATAAAATATCTAGCATTTAATTGAAACAAACAGTTGTGAATCAATGCTAATAAATAAACAATGCTGTGGTTCAATAACAAATTGAGTATACGGGCTTAACGGGGCGTATTGTTAATATTAAATTAGGATAACAGTCAGAGCACTCGCTTACAAATTAAATTACAGTGGCTTCGTAGCATGACAAATCAAATAAATAATTATATGACAATTATTATGCTATAATTAAACAAGCACAATTGATTAAACATTGATAAAGCCGCTATAAGTTGCTCTTTGGCTTAATCATTTTTTATCTTGCGTCTTTATAAACACTATTCTTAAGAATTTAACAAAATGACTAAACATTTAGCTCATTGTGTAAATATAATTTGCAAATGTATCTAATCTTTGGCACCCCTCTCTGCCTACCTCACTCTTGCGCCAGTGTCAGCCTCTTGCCCTCAGTCTTGTTCTAAATTCCTACAAAATTTTCATGTTTTGTGCTCAGAGCACTTAATTGCCTGTGACTCATCATTCGACGCATCAATTCTACACACACATGTATGTTATATATGTATGTGTGCATGACCAAATCTGACACTGACCTTAAATGCTAGATACGCGCTATAAACAATAACAACAATAGCAAAAGCAGCGGCTGTCGCACTCACAACATAAACAACTTCCGTTGCATAAAATAAATTGCAATGTTAAATTTGTTTAAATTGCTAAAAATTGCTGCTGTGTAAACCACTTTCACCTACTAAAATATTAAAATAATAAAAACACAAAAAATCAGGCGACAAACAAAAGACAAGTCACAAT
The DNA here is from genome assembly GCF_011750605.1 of Drosophila busckii. Taxonomy (NCBI): domain Eukaryota; kingdom Metazoa; phylum Arthropoda; class Insecta; order Diptera; family Drosophilidae; genus Drosophila; species Drosophila busckii. Next base: position 2,971,830 of record NC_046607.1, on the reverse strand, counting down.
CATTCGTCAGCAGCAAACAACAGTCAAGTCTCTCTCCCTCTCTTTCGCTCTCTTAAAAGGCAGAGCAAGAGAATAAAACTGGCGCTTTGTTGGCTTTGTTTTATAGCTTGGGCTTTGTTTTATTTATTTTTTTATCTACAACATAAATGGGCGTGTTATTATATTTTGTTTAGTTTGCAAGTTTATTTTTTGCTTGTTTTTTTCCGGTTTCTCAGCACTTCACTTACATTTCATGCACGACAGCTGAAGTAGCTGAAATGTCATTTATTATTATTGTATTTGCGTTGTTTTAGTTGATTTTTTGCTGTATTTGTATTTGCATTTTAGACATGCGAGCGCTACGTTGTAAAAATGTTGAACTTTGTTCACAATGAATTTGCCTTTTTAGGCACACATATATATAGTATATATGTATTGGTTGTATCAGCAGCAACATAGCTGACGCGTCTTTGTTTTTCGCGGAAATACATTGATAATATGCATGCTAATATAATTTTATTTCAACTTAAATTTTAGCATGAGATATGATTATAAATCTATAAATACATTAACTTTGCACAGCGTGACAAATTTTGATGGCGCGAAATTAGCTTGAACTAATTTAATTAGTATTAAATTAAAATTATTATAGTCTAAGCAACATATTGACACGTCAAATGTTGCAACAATGTGCGTTGAATCATGCAGTTGAATAATAAAAAACAAAAACCTCAAAGCCACAGCATATATATTTAAATTACGAACAAAGACATAAAGATCGTTTGTCAATTAAAAGTAGCACAGAGATCAAATGACAAAGCCCAAGCTCAGCTCAAAGTTCGTTTTCTCTTCAAAAGTGTCAACAGACTTTTGGCTTAACTGTAAAGGTAATTGACCCACGCTCGCCCCAAAATTGAATTACGCTTTAAGGTGACGCAACTGAGTTGTCATTGAAATTGGATGCACCATATACGTTAACCGTTATGTTGATTGCAATAATTGAATTTGTTGGCAATACTCTTTGGTTTTTTTATTGGCTGACATAAATGGCGTCTCAAATTGTCATTGAGAGTGCTCATAATTGTTTACAAATTAGCAATAACAAAAGCATATTTCAAGGCAATAATATGTCAAAAAAATGTAAATACTAAACAGATTGTTCCACTATCAAAAGAAATGCGCTAAGTATGCCTTAAAAAAAAACTTCTAAGTGCCCTCAAGCGTTTTTTGCTGTTTACTTGTAAAGCGCCCACACACTTGGAGCTGTGTCGTCCACTCATATTGGCATGAGTCTTTGACTTTTTGATATGCCCATATTTGTAGCTGTTTTTCTTTATGACCCAAGTTCTGTGTTTGTGTAGGTGAACGAAATAAACTTATAACTAAACTTGGGCACCCACAGCCATGGCCCGAGGGTCAAGGCTTTAAAGAACACGTAAGTCATGCATGGCTAAGCTGACGTTGCTGATTTATAAGCCAAGCCCAGATGACCGAGCGCATGGTCAATAACGTGAGAAATGCCAAAGAGAGAGAGAGAGAGAGAGAGAGAGAGAGACAGAGCGCAACTGCAGCATAAACAGTCATAAACTTTAACTAAAAAAGTAGCACAAGCCAATTGGAGCAAACCGGTTAGCCACAAAGCTAATAACGGTCATAAAGGTATTGACCACTGTACGTGGGTTGATTGCTAGTCATTGCATTTCCGACTTTAGCTATAGATTGCGTCCGATGTCTACACTTGAGTTTGCCAATGAAAAGTTCTTTAAATATTTATGTTTGTTTGTTGCTTCTTTGCTGAACTTGTATAAAATATATATTATAAAAAGACATCATCAACATAATTTTGTTTAGTTTACCTTCTTATATTACCCAAAGCCCATATCATAGGCCATATATCATCCGAGCATCTCCTACCAGACTTACGAGCGCCCACTGCATAGTTGTTTGTTTTAATTACAATACGCTTAATTTGTACAAGCTTTGCTGCCATGTTAAGCATACGCAAATATTTTTCAAACTCCTTGCGTAATATGCTAAGTGGTGCTTTCGTTGTTGTAAATGCATCCTCATCCTCAGTTTCAGCTGCGGGCTCACTTGTCGTCGATACATCATTTCCATCGGTAGATATCGTTGTTTCTTGGCCAGCGTCTAAATTTGTAGATGTTTTCTCACTCGTTGATGAAGTTTCAGATCCTACAGCTGACGATTCAGCTGCTTGAGTTGCTGTTGTCTGAGATTCCACCACAAGTGATGAGCTTTGAGATTCTGCAGTTGACGTTGCCTCAGATCCGTTCGCTGGCTTCAGCTCTGTTCCGTCGGTTACCGCAGCTTCTCCAGTTGTTGTTGCCTCTGATCCTTCAGCTGGCGCTGCATCTGCTTGTTTAATCGATGCACCACTCCGAGCTTTAACTTTATCTTGAGCTTTAACTTTATCTTGAGCTTTAGCTTTATCTTGAACTTGAGCTTTAGCTTTAGATTTACGGGAATGGTAGTCCTCTTTATCGCTGCAAAGATGTTTAAACTTCGGATGCTTGGCAAACCAACAGTCCTCGCCTGCAACTCTCCCTGGTGTATAAATTGGTTTTCCCACAACGAGACCATTCTCAAAAATACACGTAAAATATGTTTGGTGCCATCCATTTTTCATCTGCTGCAGAGCTGCGCATCCAATCGAATTGGCATTCTCCAGAATAATTTGCAGAAAATCTGTATTTTGATACAGTTTGGTCGAAGTACCGTAGTAGTTGACAATATCGTTCATTGTGATCTCTCCCTGTGGCTCAAACCAAGTTCTTAGTAATTCACTTAGTAATTGGCTAACTGTTTGGGTGCCTCCATGAAGGCCGCGATAGGAGGCGATATGACCAACGTGGCGGAAATGTTTTGTATTGAAACACACATCCTTGTGCAATGTGCATTCACGGACATTGTACTCGGCCATATCAGCAAGTTCTTTATTCCATGAAAGCGATCCCATGCGAGCAGCTGGCATATATCCATTGTAGCCACCTTTAGCCACCAAAGAGCGATATTCGTTTAGGCGAAATACAAGTATTTCATTAATATCAGAGATATTGACCACCCTAGCATCTGATTCACATTTACGACCGAAATGCTGCAACGCATGGAATAAACGACGAATTATCGAATTGGAATGAAATGGAATAACTTACATCCTTTGTTTTTCCACATGCAATATGCTTAGCTTTTGGAATGCTACAATATTCCTTGCTGCAGTACTTATCCCTTAGAGCAAGGACTACGCTGCAGAGCAGACAGACTATTAAAAACTTGACGATTGAAGCGGCCATAACTTAATACACTGAATTCCAACTTAGCCATTGTATTTTGTTTTTCAATAAAAGCGTGAAATTGTAATTTTTACGTAACTTAAAATAGCAAGCAAAGCTATGAAACTGCCCTCGTCAGTTCTTCATAGTGAGAGCGAGTTTAGCTGACTAAAAATAATTGCCCAATTGTTTTTATTCTTGTTGCACTTGCACCAAACAGCGAAAATGTTTTCTTTTCAAATTGCGCACAAGTAAATTGAACGACAACAAATAAGGAAAAGTCGTAGATTTTTGTTTTGTGGTTGCTGATTCATAAGCTGACGATATCAAGAACTGAACTCAGTTGAAAATCGAGCCGTACAATCAACTTAGGGTTTTCTACTTTTTTTCAAATTTGTAAGCAGCGTCAGCGCCTGTGTCCGATTATGTTTCGATTCAGGTGTGCAGTTTGATAAGCAATTGGGGAATTTAGATTATAAAGTCATAAATATAAATTTTCTACGAAATACTACTACAAACGATTTTTACTTTTTCTTTTATTTGAAAGATAGAAGACTTGCAATTATTTTTAGAGTATGATGAACATTGAGCGTAGTTATGTATATTAATTTATTTATATTATAATAAAGTCTCTAGAAATTTAACATGATAAATTAATTTATTTATATTTTATATTTAATTGACGCTAACTTTGAAAACTTCTTATAGACTTTTGCTATATGAAGTGTTTAATATTTTGCGTTGTTAGCTACTTGAGCATATATTTTAAATAAAGTCTATAGCAAGTTAGCTTGATAAACTCATTTATTTATATTTCTCTACATATATTTAACACTTACTATATTTGAAAAAGTCATTAGGCTCGGCATTTACTTGGAAATCTGTTTCTTTTCTATAGTTTCACATTTAAATTACATGTATTGTTTTTTTTTTTTTTTGCTACTCACTTTTACCTGACATGGCTAAGGGATTGTTGTTAATGAGTTTTGCGTAAAGCGCAGCTGCATTTTGATTTTACGATTAGTTTCAATTGTTAAGCTTTAGTTAGTTTACTTTTAGTTTATATAATACGGGGCAGGCAGCTGCTGTGGCTTCAATTGCAATTATTTCTATGATTGATTTTGCTGTAATCAAATATCAATTGCAAAGTCGTCGTCCCTTTCGCTTGCTTAGCGACAATCATGAGTTTTGTTTATGTTCGCATGCTTATCTAGAAACAGTAACAACAACAAATTGCGCAATTTTTATTACGTTTGCCTGAATCAGAGTCTAACATGACAGCAGCAAGTGACAAAACAAACAGAATTAGCAAACAAATAACAACTGCTAAATACCCTAAAGAAAATCACATGCAATAGTTTACCAAATATTCCATTTGATAAGCAATCTTTAATATAATAAATTAACACATTTAGATATACCCTAATTGATTTGGTTTAATGCTGGGTATTTCTTTAAAGAACAAAGTCAACAGCCATAAGAAAAAAGTTCATGCTCTTGCGTTCTTTTGCTTTTGCCAATACGTTGAACGCTTTAATGTCATTTTAAACACCTGCAACAACAAACACAACGTAATGTCGTCTGCTTATGCTGAGTTAACAACAATAACAATATCTTGAGCTTTTGTTGTGCCAACTTCGCAATAAAAAAATACAACAACTTTTAAGTCAAAGCTGCAAGTTCAATGCTTGTTTTAAAGCCTGACCTAACTCACTTTAGCTTATATAAAAGCAAAGTACTTGATTTAATGTTGTTTGCATAAAAGCTAAAGTTTATATAATGCGCATGCATGACTTGGCAAATTGAAGTTGTTAGTTGCTCAAGCAACTTGTAGCCCAAGTTTACTTTAAGTTTTGTAAGCTATGCATAATTAATTGTTAAATATTACGCAGCTCGAGTTGCAATAGAACGGAAATCAGCAAAGCAAACTTTATTGAGTCGCTCTATGCACATAAAGTTTGTTTTTAGATGTACAGAGTCTCATACTGTCGTTTGCGTCAGCTTAATTGATTAAAAGATTGTTACTTAAAGTAGAGTTTGGCTTATGAGCTAAATTATGGGCAGCTAAATTTTAAATTACAAGCAAAACAAATTTCAAGTATTTGAACTCAAATTTAAGCTCAGCTTGTTTATGTTTATGGCTATAATTTAATTTGTTAGGTGAGCCAATTACTTATGTGGCCAAATGTTTGGGCCTAACTGTTGGCTGTAGCTTGAAATTTTACTTCAAGGTTAGCGGCACATGCTACGTCGGACGGACTGACGTTAGTTACTTAGCTTGACATTATAATTCTAATGGATGATCTGTTATGCATTAGTTATAATTTAGTGCGGTTCTTTGTGCATATTTATAAACCCAGCCAAACGAACAGTCGATGCGACGCTAGCGCGACCTTCACAAATGTGCTGTTTGTTTGCTTTTTTACATTTGCGGCTACCAACAGCAGCGACAACAAGTGGGGGTTGGGGTAAGTGGGTGGTCTATAGAATCTGCTGCGGGCAACAAGTCAGTCGCGTATGGTCTGCGTCTCGCAAAGTGAGTGCCCTAAGATGACGACACGTTGCGCAATTCTCATTAGCAATTGATTGTGTGTCTGTGCTCTGGCATAATTGAATCTAATAAATGCGAATCAGCATGCTTTAAACTCATGTGTGTACTTAAAAAATGCTAGAGAGCGCATCTTAGTGTTGCTACTGTCGCTGGGTGCATTTATTGTTGTTTCATTGATAGTTGCAGCTGCTGCTGTAGCAACACTTGCTGAGCTCATGACTTATTCTTGAGTCTAAGCAGCAAGCGCGCTTATCAAGATTGACAGCTTAATCTTTTGCTTTTGTGATAATAGCAGCGCCCAATGCTGTAGCCGAGTGCAATAACCCTGAACAATATTTTATACCCACACCAAAGCGCGAGCCCAAGCTAAAGTATTTTTATTTACAGCGAAGAAAGCGAATAACAAAAAAGGTTACAAATGTCATGATTATTATAACAACAAAGCAAAGAGCGACAAACAGAGAGAGAGAGAGAGAGAGCAGTAAGCGCTGCAATTGTTGCAGTTGAAGTGTATCAAACTTTTATTAAGTGTAATTAATTTAAATTTAATTACTATGCTGGCATTGCTATGAAGTTGGGACTTTAAATAAATGGAGCGCACGATTGTTGGCGCACGTTTAAGTTTTGGGAACAACAACATGTGCAGCTAACTAAGCATGTGTGTGTGTGTGTTGTTTATAAATATTTTTGGTTAAACTAAACAATTGTTATCTTTGTATGCCATCATTGTCAACGCTGTTGTCGTCGTTGTCTCTTCATCATCACATCGGCATGCAATGTCAGTCAGCGCAGCGCACTTGATATATAAACATATAAATGATTACAAACTTATCAAACACACACACACACACACATGCATAGCTTATAATTAGATGTATGTTTGTATGAATATACGCTGATTGTCTATGGCAGTCACTTGAGCAGCAGCAGCAGCGCCCACATGAAAACGCGGAAGTATTGATTGAGTCAGCTTGGCTTATGCTTAAATATATACAAACATGTGTGCCTTAGTGGTTAAGGATAACTAAAACTAGCGCGGAAGAGTCTATAAATTAATGTTGAGCATTTAGAAAATGTAAAAACTTTTAGTAGAGTCAGAGCATAAACAATAAATAAGCAATTAAAATATTTTTGATGATTCATTATACATTCTGTATGCGCTAATTTAAAAACTGTGCAGAATACCAACTTTTTGATACGCTTTTATTTAGAAGAAATTAGTTTTAGCTGTTACTTTTTATTTTGATTTTAAGTAAAAGATTAAAAAGTAAGTATAAATAATAAAGTAGCAAATTTTTTATTTTTTTTTTTTCAAATATTAAGTCATTTATTGCGGCCGGAATCATTCAGAGCAAATTTAAATTTAGGAACGCAGTAGATTTTAATGAATAAATTGAAAACTTTTATATATTTCATGTTGCTCTAACATATTTTTGTTTAGATTGATTTATTTTTCTACTTTTTGCATCTCTGTTAAAAGAATTGCATGCAACAGCTAGCCAAAGTGTATATCAAAGTCGTTTGCTGCAATTCATTGCTCACTTGGCAGCATTATAAAATTGAAAATTTAAAAAGAATTTTATACAAAAATTGATGTGATAATCTTACATTGTTTATATTGTGCTTGCATATGCTTTGAATCTGCCAGCGGCTCGAATCGGCGCATTATAATTCGTTTATACAATTTCTCAATGAAATGAAATGTTGAGGCTTGTGCTAGTTTTTCAACGCTTTGCCATTGAGATTATCTGGCATACGTTCACCTTTGGACTTTGCACTCGCCTTGCCACACTTGCTGCTGCTGCTGCCACAATCTTCATATAGATAATACACACACTTATACGCTTATATGCTCTATGAATATATAATTAATCTTTTTCATTTCTTGTTTTTGCTTTTGCAGGCGCTCATGTTTCTTTCAAGCAAGATGCAATAATGGATGCAACTCAGACTGTCAGCAGCGCTGCAAGCACGTGCCGGGATCAACTAACGTTGCAGCCTTTGCGCTCCTCCCGCGCCTCCAGTGCCAATTTGAGAGCCAGTCGTTCGCCATCCGCCAGCCGCAGCAGCGAGCAAAGTAATTACTATTTAATTAAAACTCTCTGCCAATCGCACCGTCTGCTCGTGCCGTCTCTGTCGCACATAGATTGCTGATAAGCTACCGCATAGCACTTGCTGCCACCTGCAACTAGTGAACTTAATTGCCTAATCACTTGGCCCATGATTCGGTGTATGCCTTGGCTGGGCGCTCATTAACAAAGTCCCCACTTGCCGGCAATCTATGAAATGTTGCTAGGAGTGATAAACAGTAGACACTTCCGCATAGCTAAACTGATAATTGTATTTAAAACAGTTTATTGACTTGGATTTTAATTATGTGCAAAATAAAATAAAATTAATATGAGTGCATATATCAAAATTAGGTAGAGCTGTAATATTATTTAAAAAAATATATGTGTTGCTATTATAGTTAAAGTTTGAAGTGTTCATAAGAATATATAATAATTATAGCTGAGTTTCATATTTTCGTTAGCAAACAATTTAAAATTCACTAGAGTCAGTTAGGCAGTAAAATTATTATACTTATTAATTAATTAAACTTAAGACAAGTGTGAACAGTGTTAATGAGCAAGCCAGTTTACTATTAAATTTGTAGCATCGCTTGTTTTAATTTATAAACCAAACTTAGTGTTGCTTGTGTGCGTATGTTGCTTATCTTTAATTATTTTGTGTGCTTTCTATTTATAACTTGCATTGTTTTCATTGTACTATATGTTTGACTTATACTTTTATTCTTTTGTGCTTTTTATTTTATTTTCGAAACAGCTTTGTTGTAATCGTTGAATGTAAAGCTGCCAGCAAACCACATAAATCCACAAGCAAACAAACAAACAAGCAACAATTGTACGTACATACAAAACGAATAAATTTAAATCATAGTTACATACACATACATACATACACACAAACATTCACACATTGCTTGCATTTGCTCGGTTTTTCTTTTTACAGCAAACGCATAAACGCTTTTAAAAACGCCTGCTGTCTTTCTCGCTCTAACACTGACTGTCACTGTCTCTATCCCGCACATAACTAAACTTGTTTTGACGCATCGCTGTCTAACTGTCATACACACTCGCACCAAAGCAACAACAACAACAACAGCAACACATTTTATTTTAAGCTTGAGTGCAACACCCACACCCAACTCAGGCTTGAAATTTAATGACCATGCGCTTTGTTTTCTTGTTGTTGCTGCTGTCGTTAATCTAACTTTGCTATTGTATTCACATTCTTCACCATTGTGCATAAGTCAGTATTGAGTTGAGCTCAAGCGAATAAATTGCATACTTATTCATTTCTCTATGCGTCACACTTCGCCAGTGTCCAGGGAACGCAGCAACGACTCAGCAACAGTTGCAGCAGCGCCGACAGCAGCAGCAGCAGCAGCAGCGCCAACAGCAGTGACGATAGCAGCAGCAGCAGCTGCTGCAACTAACAACAGCAACTCGTCGGCCTCGTCCAGCACAGTGGCAGCTGCACAGGCGGCTGTCTATAGCGGCGGCAACACGGTGACCGGCAGTCTGAGCAGCAGTGGGGGCGTGGCCGTGCGCGGCTTTCGCAGCCACAGCCCCACACATCGGCGACGCAGTCGCGAGCGCCAGCGACGCACACATGGCTCCGATCAGGGCGGTTTGCTTGCCTACAGCGGTCTCATTGGTGCCGGCGTTGGCGACATGACGGACTTTTCCGTTGCTGTTGCTGGCGCGAATGTTGTTGGCGGCGGCGGCGGCGGTGGTGGCGGCAGCGCTGGCACTGGCAGCGGCCTGGAAGACTCATCGCGTCTATCGGGCAATGAGGACTACTACTCGTCGTTTGTCTCCGATGAGTTTGACAGCAGCAAAAAGCATCGACGCAGCCATGAGCGTAGTTCCAGCTTGCAGGCGCTTGATCGCCTCAACACCAAGATACAGTGCACCAAGGAGTCAATTAGACAGGAGCAGACTTCCAGAGATGGTAAGTTCAAAAGTATAGCATACATTTGAGCGTTCATTTAAATTTTCTATTTCAGACAATGTCAACGAGTATCTAAAGCTCGCTGCAAGCGCCGACAAGCAACAGCTGCAACGCATTAAGGTAAGTTAAACAAATAAATTTGCTTTAATAGTTATTAATAAATTTCATTTGCAGGCTGTCTTTGAGAAAAAGAATCAAAAGAGCGCACACAGCATTTCACAGCTGCAAAAGAAACTGGACAATTACACCAAACGTGCCAAAGATCTGCAGAATCATCAATACCAGACCAAGAGTCAGCATCGCCAGCCACGCGAAGTGCTGCGCGATGTGGGCCAAGGACTACGCAATGTGGGCGGCAATATACGCGATGGCATCACTGGCTTCTCCGGCTCGGTAATGTCCAAGCCGCGTGAGTTTGCGCATCTGATTAAGAACAAGTTCGGCAGTGCGGACAACATCAATCAGCTGAGCGAGGCTGAGCTGCAGGGCATGCAGGCGGCCAATGCGGATGTGCTGGGCGTGGCTGGTGAGCGACTGCAGCAGCAGCATGCGCAGCAGCTAACCAACGTAGGCACCTCAACTGGCTCTGGTGGCGGCAACAATTTGAACAACAACACCACAACTGGCAGCGGCACCGGCAAATTCAACAGCGACAATGGCAGCGAGTGCAGCAGCGTCACCAGCGAAAGTATACCAGCGGGGTAAGCAAGCGCTAAAATATTTAATATATACATAAAATGAACGCTTTTTATGTTTTGCAGTTCCGGCAAGAGTCAATCGGGCGCCAGTCAGTACCACATTGTGCTCAAGTCGCTGTTAACGGAGCTGGCCGAGCGCAAAGCTGAGAACGAGAAGCTCAAAGAGCGCGTCGAACGCCTCGAGGTAGCCATCAAATTAACTATGGCTTTAAGTACTTTACTAAATTGTTCTATTTTTTGCGCTTGCAGTCTGGCCAAAAGGAGTTCAACAACTTGACTGCAACACTTGAAAGTGAACGCTATCGTGCCGAGGGCTTGGAGGAGCAAATCAATGACTTGACGGAATTGCATCAGGTCTGTTATTATTATTATTGGCAGCTTGCCCAGCAGCAGACTAATGATTTGTGTTACAGAATGAAATTGAGAATCTGAAACAAACGATTGCTGACATGGAAGAGAAAGTGCAATACCAAAGTGATGAAAGGCTACGTGACGTCAACGAAGTGCTCGAGAACTGTCAGACAAGGGTAAGTTCATAACAGTTGCTATACGTTAAACAATAGCTGACATCACAACTAACCACCACCCACCTATATAGATATCGAAAATGGAGCACATGTCGCAGCAGCAATATGTTACCGTCGAGGGCATTGACAACTCGAATGCTCGTGCGCTGGTTGTGAAACTCATCAATGTGGTATTAACAATATTGCAAGTGGTGCTGCTGTTGGTTGCCACTGCAGCGGGCATCATAATGCCGTTTCTCAAAACAAGGTGAGTGTACTAACATTGGCTGCATTTTGTGCTGTTTAATTCAAATTGAATTATTTTGCAGGGTTCGCGTGCTGACTACATTTCTATCAATTTGCTTGGTTATCTTTGTGATACGCCAATGGCCGGATGTTCAGGATATAGGCGCTGGCCTGGTGCGGCACCTCAAGCAATCGCTTGTGGTCAAGTAGAGATAGCCGCCTTCACATTCGATTAGCGTAGTCTTTAATGTTTTTATAGCCCTAAGCATATTTTGTATATAGACTATGGATACGTAATAGCTTACAATCCATTTAGTTACATCAGCAACAAATCGCGCATCACTTTAACGACTCACGTATGCCTATCTACGTAGATACAAACGTTCATATGCATACAAATTTGTACAAACAAAAGTCAAAACGACATCGCACACATTCACATGGCACACACACACACACACATATACACACAAAATCAATCACTCATATACGCATGTGCATAGTTATGCACACTATATGTATAAACTTATAGTGAAATTCAATTTAAAGCTCTGCTAAACGTTTAGTTTAATAACTATAATGCTGACAAGTTTCTGTGCATTACTCAATACTATAAAATAACTATGTTTATCTATTATATATGAAACTCTATTTATAGTTATCGTATACAATAAAAAAAAAAACGTTTGTATATGTACAAAACTAAAAAACTATTTTGTTTTCTTGATCGAATATACTCAGCGCACCTACCTGACTTGGATTCCAAACCGATCTGCCTAATTAGAATTTTTAAAGCTGATTTTAATTAAAAAAAAACTGGCCGAATAAATTATATTTCACACAGGCTTTTAGATTTACATCCATTGCTTTAATTTTTACATTCAAACGCACAGTTTATACTTTTAGTTTTAATTGAATTCGTTTTATAATAATGTTATTTTTTTTTTGGTGACAGTTTTTTATTAATTGCCAATTAACTTATTTTATTTGCGAGAATTAATCACAAACTAGAGTAACTATTTTAAAATTGTGTAACTTACAAATCTCTACACAATATGAAATATTTATATTTTTTTTTTTTTTTTTACTTCAACTGTTTGCATTTAGCATACTGAAATATCAATAAAATTCCAATATATAATACACAGCATTACTTAAAATTAGTTAAATCGAACAGAATATACAGTAACAGCATACGCAATATATGGATTTTAGTTTAAATTTTCGAAAGCCCTAAAGCAACAAATTTCACATGCTTATTATAACTAGTGTCTATCGAGTAAAATTATTACAAACATTTGTGTACAGGCTTTAGTTGTTAAAAACAATTTCATTCAATGGTTTGCGGAATTAAGTGAAAATCAAAATAAACCAGAAATTCAAATTCAGGTAAACACAATTTCAAACTTATACAATGATAAATAGTAATTCGCATTTGTTTGCTTTATATGCTTTGTTTGGTTTTTCGTTTTTACGCAAGCCAATAAGTTCAGTAATGTATAAGGTATATAAAATAAATCACAATTTCTATATGCATATTAATGTATGTATATATATATGTATGTATGTTATGTATGTATGAATGTTAGTGAGTTGCAGTGGAAAATCATCAGTGCATAGTGGATGATGATAAGAATTACAGCTGCATAATTATGTATTAAGTTGTTAATTATTTAAAACAAAGATGCGATGCTGGCAGCCAAAGCGACAACTATACCAATCTTTGCCTACAAAACGCATTTACTTTAGTTGGGTTTTCGTTTTCGTTTTGTTCTCTTTTTTTGTTTCTTATTACGAGCTAGTGTTACTACAAAACTAAACTTTTCTTATTGCATCGACGTGGGTACTTTTACTTCATATGAGAAATTGCAGATCCGAAGAGCTGTGTGGCGGCAATGCAGCTACGCCTATGCCGCCCTGCGTGGGCGTCTGCAAAAACGCCGAATCGGCGGCGGCAACAGCAATAGACGGTGTGCGTTGCTGCTCTGTGCCAGGTGTGACTGCTGCAATTGGCTCATAGATGGATCGATGTGGTGGCAATTGATCATCATCTTTAAACGAACCGCTTAAATTCGGATTCAGAATGTTGTTAGATGTGGGTACGGTTTCAATAGCAGCTGTGGCAGTTGCTGTCATGCCACGACCAGCATATGTGTTTGTACCAGACTCCACATGCTCCAGATATGCGGGTGCCGCCACACTGATGCTTGCTGGCTGGCGTCGAAACAAGCTGCAGAACAAACTACAATTAGTTAATGTGCCAATGGCATTGCACTTGCACCTACCGAGCGTTGAGACGTGACCAGAAAGTAGCACTTGGTTCGTTCAGTTGATTCACCAAATGAGCTGGCAAATTAGGTGAACGATCGAATGGATTGATGCGGCGTTGGGAGGACGATGCTGATGTATTCATCAGTAGCGCTGTGTATAAGTATAAACATAATTTAAATGCAAACTTTTTACTTTCTAAACGGCTATGTTACCATTCTCATCATCAGAGCTGTGCTGTTCCTGTGCCGCTACTGATTCATTTATATTATTGTCGCGCCTAAATGTGCCGTGACGCGTTGTGGCAGCGCCAGCTGTGGCAGGCATATTTAGAGTGCTGCTATTGCTGCCGCTGGCAACAACTGCAGTCGCTGCAACGCCTGGAGTTGCTGATGTTGGCTGCTGCTGCTGCAAAAGCGGCGTTGTATCATCGTCAGTATCCGTGACACTATCCAATGAAGGCTGTCGATTCCGACTTGCACGAGTTTCGCCTTTCGTAAAAACCTTGCGCTTGCAAATTGGACAGACACGGCGGTTCTCAGTTAGCCAAGGATCAATGCAGTGGCTGTGATATGCTGCAAATACATAATATATTAAAAACAAACATAATGCATAACATTATACTATTTGCCAACATACGATGTGAACATGGCAGCACACGCAGCTTATCGTCTTCGACAAAGTCCTCGAGGCAGATAACGCAAGTCTCATATTTGGTGTTTGGATTATTTTTGGTATAACGCAGCACTGGAATTTTCTTCAGCATTCTTTTGGGCAATCTGTAGCGACGCTGCCGACGCTGCTCGCGTATGCATTTGTATATCATGTAGACAATCTGCTTTAACAAAATAAAGCGCTATTATAGTGCCGTACATTATAGTAAATTATTATAGCTTATGCATACCATAATCAGAAAACAGAGTCCAATTAGTATCGAAAACGGCAATATAAGCTGTGTATTTATATTAAAGGGCAGCTCATCGTTGATCAGCAGATCCACATCGGTTGTGTAGAACGATAATAATATTTTGCCGGTGGTAAGGCCCACAAAAACGGATGGTGTATGTATGCCTGTGACATTATTGGCGGTCATTTGTTCTATAAACAAAAAATAAATACATTTTAGCTGTGCTCATTCATACAATGCCATTCTTACCCAGCTCGTCGCCCTCATTGTTGTAGATGATCACAGCATAGTACATAGCACTCTGTGCAACGCGCACCTTTGTCTCAAAAGTACAATCACCGCCGCTGTTATATAAACAAATGCCGTTTATATAAAAGTTTATTAAAAGTTTTATTGGCTTACCGCGATATAATCACCACAAACTTGGCGTTAGGTGGATACCCAGTCCTTGGTGGTGGCTTTAAATGCTTGCAACCATATGTATTGTCAGCTGGCACTGCAAACAAGCGCAAACTGTTGCCAGATATTTCGGGACCAAATCTTGATGGCAAGTCATTAAACTCCTCTATGAGCTGCATTAAAAGTATTATAATTAAATTATATGGAATTATGTAGTTTTATGCTCAACTTGCCTGATTTGTAATACGCTTATAAACAAGTACATGACCTTCAATAAAGAATTGATGGCATGTCAAACAGACTAGCAAAAATGTCAATTCGAGTGTGAAATAACGATTGCCCAACATTCTGCTGCTGCTGCTGCTGCTTGCGACAGAAGGAGAAAGCTGCTGCTGATGTTGCTGGTCCTGCAACTTTGCTGGGAATTACTGTATTGTTGTTATTCGCTCAGTTTGCTGTCGCCGCTCAATATGCTGCTGTCTGTGTTTGTTTGTAGCATTCGCACTATTTTCATTTCTCATCTGTTTGGCCTTTGGGTGTTTATATGTTTGTCTGTTGTGGCCTGCAAGACAAAGTGAATAAAAAACAGTAAGCTTAAGTCAAAAGCAAATAAACAGATCAGTGCAGCAGCGAGCAGCGACTTTACAACAGCTGATAAGATAAACAATTTTTAAAACTCACACATACATGCATATGCGTGTGTCTGTGTGTGTGCGTTGTTGGACACTCAGCTGTTTTGATTGTTGACAAATCGCGTGAACTGGCAAAGCATTTTAAATATTTTTTGAGTGTTTCTGATGCGTTTTATTAATTTAACTATATATTTATAATTTTATTGGCACTTTAAGTTCTAGTGCCAGCCATAAATAGTGTATTTATATGATTACCGGTAGAGAGAGTATGAATCATTTTAGTAGCTGAGCGATAGCAAATATTTCAAATTTACACTCTTTATGAAAAAAGCGACGCCGTGCTAAGCTGATAATACATTAGCTATACAAAACATTTGGGGCTAAACTCAAATATTAGCATTCATTTTTGTATATAATACATAATTTAATAAAAAACGTCACATATAATTCACACTTAGCAAATAAGAACGTGACTTTGTTTTGATTGTATACACAAATATTAGCTAAGCCAAACGAGTATTGTGTTTGTGAATTGTGAGCTAAATTAAATTTGGAGCTCCATTTTACTAATTTAATATAGTTATGTACATAATTCGAGCATATTTACAAGTTTAATATCAATCAAGGCAAGTACCCAAACATATGTATGTATGCAGTGAACACCCACAACGAACTTGACACACACATGCACATACAATATTTCCTTGAACTTTACACACGCACATAAATAGTACTTGGGCCTCAAGGTCTTTTATAGCAACTAATTCCTGCTTAGTGCAAATTATTCGTGGAGCACAAAGTAAACGATAAATTGCTATTGGCCAACAGGTGTAGAGCATAGAACAATGCGTATAGCAGCAGGCAAAAGCTCAATTCCAACTGTTTCTGCTTTTGTTATGTTTTGTATATTTGCATGTGTGCGACTGCGGTTTAGTGTATTAGTGCGTGTGTGCATGTGATTTAATTGCTCCAAGAAAGCAGCTGGTGCTAAGGTAATACCAAAAATTGTATCTGGTACTCACTTGCGAATTTCTCACTTTACCAGTTCTAATGAAATTTGTTGAAACTGTTGCCTATTTGTATTATTGTACACAATCTAATTTTTTTAGGCACTCGCCCATTCATGCTCGCTCTCTGTCGCACTCGCCATCAGGAATTGAAATTGCGTTGCAGTAAATTGTTTTTAAATGACTGGTTTTATGCACAAACAATTCACACACTTATTTAACAGGTATCTGGTTATTGGTTTATCTCTTATTTTACATTTTACATCACCTAAAGTGCGCTTACTTAATTTGTATTGGGGACTTTGTTTTTCTTTTTGCTGGTTTTTTAATAACCATGTGGATGACAGTGGCCTATTTCCTCTAGGACAAGTGTGCGATATGACTTAAACAAAGTTATCTAAATCTAACTGACTATTCGATTTCGCACTCGATTTTCATAGCAATGAGTGTTTTCCTCCAACGCGCTAAATTTGAATTATGTACAAGTGTATTAATTTGCTCATTTATTAATATTATTTATGTTTGCAAATTATAAAAAGATAGTTTTAACTAATTCATTCCATTGCTTAACACAAGTGCTTAATTATTTAATCCACAAGTACATTTTTCCCTGAATAGTGTGCTTGACTGGATTGATTTTCTTCAATATCTTGGTCATTGTCTCAACCAAACGATCGCTGGACACGCCAGTCTTTTTGTTTTTAAACTTTGTTAGCAGCTCTGTAGCTGTCAAGGGCTTACGTTTGAGATAACGGCGCACAGCCTCTTCGGTTATACCGTAGTCTCTGTGAATACAAAATTTTGTTTAATAAAGAAGTCACAAAATTGTAATTCAAATGTAATGAACTTACTCCACTTTGTTGCTAACGACACCTGCAAATGAAGATGGCAAGGAATTGCTAAGCTCATTCTTGGGACGCTTGGCAGGGGTGCTATTGGGACTGTTGCTGGTGTCAGACCCGGTTAGATCACTTGGCAAGCTGTTTAATTTGCGCTTGCTGGCATCATTAGTAGGCGTTGGAGTTGCCGAACGTGATTTATTTTGAGTTGCACCGCTTGTGCTGGCCTTGTTGGCGTTATCCTTATCCTTGTCCTTATCTTTATTAGCTGCATTTGGTTTCTTCTTAGGCGGACCATTGCTAAGATCTTCCTCAGAGTCGGTACTGTCAGAGCTGAGATCCGTGGATGAATCGGTACCATTGCCTTTGTTCTTTTTGTCATCTTTAACTTGCTTCTTTTTCTTTTTATCCTTGCCGGCCTCGTCCTTGTTTTTATCTTTCTTCTTCTTTTCGTCTCCATCTTCCTTATCAGACTCATCAGATTTCTTCTCTTCGTCCTCTTCTTCATCTGATGTCAACAACTTGCGCAGCGCATCTTCTTCGGCAACGCCTTTCATATCCTTAACCATCTTGGACTCTGGATCTGGTTCACTGTATCAAGAAATTATTCGTTTAACATTGAATATAGTACATTTGTTTTTTTTTTTGTGCTTACTCTTCACTTGAACTGGTATCGTAGTCCATTTCGCGACCCTCCTCGTCTCCATCGTCAGACTCTTCGAAAGCCTCATCGTCAACGTCCCGTTTCTTTTTCTTCTTCTCTGCGCCTTTCTTACCTTTAGCTTTCTTGCCAGAGCCATCATCGCTGTCTTCTTGCTCTTTTTTCTTTTTCTCTTCCTCATCATTTGAGTCGGATTCATCCTCCGAGTCTATCCATTCATCCATGTCAGTAATTTTCAGCTCCTTTGACTTTTTAGTGGCACTCTTTATAAGCTTGACCTCCTCAGGATCCTGCTCCTCCTCCTCGTCGCCTCGCAAACGTTTGCGCAACATAAGTGAAAAGTAATTCATTACCTTCTTGCGTCGTCCAAACTCCTGCTCCGCTTCCTCAGCAGACAGCGACTTATAACGCTGAATGGGCTGAAAGTTATACCATTCAGTTAGCGGATAGGCTTCAATGGCGCCATCTGGCGCGTGGGTGAAGACATAGAATGCTGCGTTTTCGCCAACGCCACCTTCTCGTATTCCCTTGAATTTTTTGCCAGTCTTGCCACCTACTTTCAATATCCATGGCTGGGCTTCTGGCCTGTACTTGCGCGCTATGATGCCAAATTTTTTGCGACGCGCCTCCTCGCGCTGGTCTCGATTATATTCCGAGCCAGCCCCAAACTTGGGCTGCTCCTCGTCCATACCACGAAATTCTTTCATATTGTTCTCGCGCTCTAGCTTTACGTTGCGCCATTGAGCAAAGTCCACGTTAAGTGTAGCATTAAAACGCATAACATGATGCTTCTTGCGCATCTTGGGCACTCTAATCTTAAACTCCTGTACATTTCCGCTCCCACCAACTGATGGTGCACTGGCCGCCGTTGCAGTTGCAGTTGCGGACGTGGTGCCTGTGCTTGTTAACTGCCTTGCAAAACAATATATTAATATGCGCCATCAAAAATATAACTGTGAAGGCACTTACCGCTGCTTTGGCGCCACTCGACATGGTGTTTTAAGAATATTTTTATTTGGCTATAAATTATTTCACAGTTTTTACAAATTTGTGTTCCCGGCTGTCAAGACTTTAGTTAGTGATCGTAATTTTCTCCACATAATAATCGTTCACAATTATTTACAACAGAGTTGTATCGAACCGTTCAGAATAAGTTCGATTGAACTATTCCGAACGATCGAACTCGGGACTCAACAACTGAACTTTATCCTTCACTTGAACTGCGTTGAACTACTCTAATATGAATTTATCGATTGTCTAAATTCGATTTAAAATCGAATCCCGGTGCAGCACAAGCGTATTGTTTACATAAAAAATAATTTTGTTAATATTAAATCAATGGCCACTTATAATATGCTCACCGATGAGCAAGCTAAGCTGAATTCACGCCTGGAGGCTCACATAGTGTACATATGCCCCGAATGCGGTAAAGCCTTTCGCACCCAAGTTGAATGGCGGCAGCACTTGAATATGGTATGGGATTTCGAATTTTCTTTACAACTTATTAATAATTTTTCTGATCCGCAGAAACATGACTATTTGAGTAAGACATTTGTCGATTTCAAATTTACCCAAGTCGATGAACATTTTCACGAGTGTCAAGTGTGCTTCAAGTATGTGGAGAACGCCCACAAGACCATTGCGCTGCTGCAGTATCATTATTTCTTGCATTTGGAACATCGTGAAACTTACCGATGTGTGCACTGTCGCTGCGCATATACAAGACGTCGTGCCTTGAATGAACATTTGATGAACACACACTTGAAAGAAATTGAAAAGTACGAAGCTAAACTAAAGCAAGCAAAGCGCAGCACTGGGGATATAAGCTCAAAAATAGCTATCTCAAAACAACAGGCAGAAAATCGGAAAGATTTATTGCAGAAGGCACTACTAGACATTGATTTGCAAACCGAGTTGCCGGAAAATACAGTGGCCACAAAACTGAAAGCCAAGCCCAATGCTAGCGAGCAAGCACTCGATCGTTGTCTAGACGCCTACGAAGATATTATACGCAAGGAAACGGAAAATGAGGAAAATCCCGAGGAATTAAATGAGCTGTGTGAGGAATTCTTTGAGGAACAACCTTCAGAATCAACCAATGCGCAGCAGCCAAAGGAATTAGTGATTATTGAAATTGATGCGTTGGGTAAAGAGGAGGTCGCTAGCTTAAAGAAAAAAATGAGCTCGCAAAGCATCAGAAAAGCTGAACGAGAGAGTTCACCACCAAAAAAACGCCGTCGCTTGCCGACACAAGAAGAAGATGAGAATCCTGAAATGTCAAGCAATGAGCTAGCTAAGCTAATTTCATATTTATGCCCAACATGTGGCAAAGAGATTGATGCTATGGATGACTGGCGTAAACATGTATTCAAAATGCATGATTTTGAGAACTTCATTGGGAATAGCTTTAAAATAAAAGATACTCAGAGCACTTGCCTACAATGCCACGATGTACTGCATACTACGTCGCGCAGCGATCTGCAAAAGCATTGCTTTAAACACCTGCCATATCGATCGTATCTAAAGTGCACCTTATGCGATCGTACAAAGACGAGCATGTCCAAAATGTTTAATCATATACGCTACAATCATCAAGATGAGCTTCAAAACAAGAACAAAACGCAGATTATTGTCAAATCTGAGCCGCGCTCGACCCAAACACAGCGCATAACTAAGCAGCATGAAAACCACGACAGCCATGGATTAGACGATAAAGAAGACAACGACGACGACGATAATCTTACCTGTCAATACTGCAATAAAATATTTAAAACGAAATGGCGTTTTGACAGGCATATACTTCTATGTAAAGCATCGGGAGCACCAAAGCACTCATATGTGACGACTGCAGACGATTTGCTGAAGCATTTACAAGAAGGACGTCAACGCATTCACGCTATTTGGAGTAAAATGCAAACGACGACAATATGAGATTTCAATTAGAAACGCTATGGCCCTGTAAACTATACATTTCAATTAATTTTCTAAAGCTTAATATACCTTTAAGTGAATCCAATGGAATAACAATTTTATTTTTGAAATGGATTGGTCAAGTTGGGCTCAGTAATTACTTAGCACTTTCCAAAATTTACACTTTTTATTTTAATTTATAATTTTTATGAGCTGATATTAAATTAAAATCAACTAGGGCTGTTCCCTTTGGAGTCCATCACCAAATAGTTATTAGTCAAAATCACAATATTATATCGTTGGATTAGACTTGCTGCTCTTCTAAGCTTACGCAAATATAACATAAATTTCAAACGTAAAAAGCGTGAGGGTGTTTTCATTGTTGTAAATGCATCCTCATCAACTTCAGTCGCAGCCTTAGTTGTTGTTTCCTGGCCATTGCCTGTGTCAGATGCTCCAGTTGGCGGTGCCTCAGATCCTTCCGCTGGCTTCTCCTTTGATCCTCCTGCAGCTGGGGTTGCTTCTCCTCCTGCAGCTGGGGTTGCTTCTCCTCCTGCAGCTGGCGTTGTTTCTCCTCCTGCAGCTGGGGTTGTTTCTCCTCCTGCAGCTGGCGTTGTTTCTCCTCCTGCAGCTGGCGTTGTTTCTCCTCCTGTAGCTGGCGTTGTTTCTCCTCCTACGGCTGGCGTTGTTTCTCCTCCTGCAGCTGGCGTTGTTTCTCCTCCTGCAGCTGGCGATACCGCTGACTCTTCAGCTGGCGCGCTATCTGCTTGTTTACTCCGAACTTTAAGTTTAGGCGAATGCTGACCATAGTTCTCTTTTTCGCTGCAAAGATGCACATGCTTCGGGTGCTTACCCAAGATACAGCCTTCGCCAGCAGTGTTTGCTGTTGTAAAAATTGGTTTTCCCGCAACGGGAGCATTCTCAAAATTACACGTAAAAAATGTTTGTAGCCATCCATTTTTTGCCTGCTGCAGAGCTGCGCATCCAACCGAAGTGGCACCTTCCAGAATAAGTTGCAGGAAACCATTCTTAGGCTTGCTACAGATACATAGTAAGACAGATAGACAAAAGCAAAACACTAAGTTAAAAGCTTGTATCTTACCCATCAGGACCGTTGTAGTTAGCAATATCGTTCATTGTCGTTGCTGTCTGTTCGCTAAACCAAAGATTTAACAAATCATTTAAGATATCAATAATTACCGGTGTGGATCCCTTGAGACCGCGGTAAGCTACCAACTGACCAACTTTTTGATGGTTCTTTGTATTTCGACACCTATCTTTATGCATTGAGCATTTTCGGACATTGTACTCAGCAATATCAGCAAGTTCTTTATTCCAAGTAAGGGTTCCCATACGAGCAGCTGCTGTAAATCCATTAAACCCACCGCGAGCCACCAATGTGCGCAATTCGTTTATGCGAAATACAATAACTTCATTAATGTCAGTAAGATCCGCCACCTCAGCATCTACTTCACATTTAGGGCCCAAATACTGCATAGCATTGTATAAAAAACGTGTATCGTGTTCAGCTCCCAGTTTGCTATTACTTACATTCTTTTCTTTTCCACATGCAACATGCTTAGCGCCGGGAATGCTACAATACTCCTTGCTACAGTACTTTGGTTTAGCTCGGACTCCGACGAAAATGCTGAACAGAAGACTGCCTATTAATAACTGTTTGATTGAAGAGGCCATCACGTATTAAACTGGATTTCAATTCAGATGCTAATTCTGGCGTGTGAATCCATTATAGGCATAAAATCCGTGAAATTAGAATTTTTCTCTAAAATTGCTATAAACAACAGTTAACAACATGCTTGTTAACTATTAAATGCCAGATACTTCAGGCTAAAATATGTATATTCGCTTTACTATTCGTAATAATATTAAAACTAAAAAGATTAATGCAATTAATATTACATTATAATAAAATATATGTAAGTGAATGCAATACCCGTAGCTAACCGTTAAGTTATAATTCAACAATCGATAACCAAAATGTGCAGCCCTATCAACACAATTTTTTTTACTCACTTACCAATACTGGATATTAAGTATTTTGATTGGCAGCACTGTATTGACGCTTGTGAAAAGTGAAAAATATTATTTGCAAGAAAGAAAAACAATAATTTTGCGATGGAAACAAGTTTAGATGATAGCATGGATGGTGAACATTCAAGTCCAAGTCCAGAGGATTCACTGAGTCGTTCGCCACCCTCAATAAACGGCAAGTCTGGTGGTGTCGGCGTTAACGTTAGTGCAGGGGGTGGGGGCGGTAGTGGTCCAAATGGGGTTTCCATTGGCAACGAAAAAACTACTTCTAACCAGAGTACATGGTAAGTATATTGCGCTAGGCTTCTTTTCACGTAACCATATAGATGTGAATATTTTGCAGGAATAAACCATTTAACGCATTTAGCGGGCGGCCAATGGGAGACCGTACTCAAATGCAACATCAGCAAGCCGGACAGCATTCAGCATTAAGCCAACCGTCTTCGAGCGCTAATGGACTCACATCGACACAAGAGATTTGGGTAGAAACAAAAGCTGAAGATGGCCGTTCGTACTACTATCATGCCGTAACACGCGAAACCACCTGGACACGACCAGAAGGACAAAATATTAAGATAATGACACAATCAGAAGTTGAGGAGCTGGCAAAGCGACCATCAAATGCTGCTCAAAAGACAGATTCTGAACGTGCTGATGCCGTTGCACCGGCTTCTGGGGCTGGACCTGCGCATTTGACTTCACAGCCACCACCACATTTACTGAACCAGCCCCCACCCAACGCAGCAACGTCTCTACTGAATCAACCGCCACCAAACGTGCAACGGCAGCCACCTCCAATGTTCCAGCAGCCACCTGGCATGCAGGCGCCCCCTGGTTTTGGTCAGCCGCCTCCATTTTGCATGCCACCACCTGCTTTCCAGCACGGCTTTCCAGGCTCAGCTCCTGCTGGTCCCTGGGGTGTAGGAGTTCCGCCTTGGCAACAGCAGCATATGCATGCACCGCCCGTTGCATCACAGGATAAACCTGCCAAGACTTTGATAATCAAGCCCGGCGTCATTGACCCAGCAGTGATTGCACGCGCAGCTGAATGGTCTGAGCATCGTGCTCCAGATGGTCGACCCTATTATTTTCATGCTGGACGAGGCGAAAGCGTGTGGGAGAAACCGCAGGCTTTGCGTGATATGGAAGCCGCGCGCATGGCAGCTCATTCAGGCGCCGCACCGCAGACAGCGTCCGCTGCTGCCCCAAATGGCATGCCGCCGCATTTGCTGCCCAATCCGTTGATGCATCTGCCACCCGGCGGTGCAACCGGATTTGATCAACAAATGGCATTTGCGGCTGCCGCCGCGGCTATGAAGGCCAACACTGAAAACAGCAAAGCAGCACAGGCTGCTGCTCTAGAAAGCGAGGCCAAAAAAAAAGTTGAAGAGAAGCGAAAGAAGGATGAAGAACATCATAAGAAGCTGGCAGCAACTGCAAGACAGACGGATAAATCACGTCCAGTTACCAGCACTCCTATCGCGGGCACACCTTGGTGTGTGGTATGGACTGGAGATGCACGTGTCTTTTTCTATAACCCATCAACGCGTACTTCTGTCTGGGAGCGACCCGAGGATCTGATGAATCGCGAGGATGTTGACAAAGCGGTTAATGATCGGCCCGAACAGCTTAAAACGCCTGAGGAGAAATCGACGGAGGCGGAGCAAAAGACAACCGCCAATGCTAATACCAACGTCAGCGCCGTTGCTCAAGATCAGTCTGCGCCAGGACACGAAGCCCTGCAGGTACAGCAGGTACAGGTGGGTGAAGATGAGGATGATGAAGTCATCAAAATTCGCACCGAGTCCGAGTCCAGCGTTGAGGAAGTGCCCACAAAGCGTGTGCGTACATGTAAGTGTGCCAAATTGTTAATGTCAGCAACTAATAATCAATGTTTCTATTAATTACGCTGATAGTTACAAAAGCCAAGAAGAATGAGGACGCTGTGTTGGAGGCTGAACAGCGTGCGGCCAAAGAGCGCGCCTTGGTGCCATTGGAGACGCGTGTGACGCAATTCAAGGAGATGCTGCGTGAGAAGGATGTGTCAGCGTTTAGCACCTGGGAGAAGGAGCTGCATAAGATTGTCTTTGATCCACGCTATCTGCTGCTGACATCAAAAGAGCGTAAACAGGTATTTGAAAAATATGTCAAGGATCGTGCAGAGGAGGAGCGCAAGGAGAAGCGCAACAAAATGCGCCAGAAGCGTGACGATTTTCGCAAACTCATGGAAGAGGCCAAGCTGCACGGCAAGTAAGTTGTGTTTGCCACAGAAACAGTTTAAAAACAGTTTATTAAGCTCTCTCTCTCTGTCTTGCAGATCTTCGTTCTCTGAGTTTAGTCAGCGCAATGCCAAGGATGAGCGCTATCGCGCCATTGAGAAGGTTCGGGAGCGCGAGAGTCTGTTCAATGAGTACATCGTTGAGGTGCGTCGTCGCGAAAAGGAGGATAAACAGCTGAGAAAAGAGCAGGTATGTGCTGGTGTCGGCATTTGTTCTTGGGCGTACACTTACGTATTTGTATCTTCATATACCATATATTCTATATTTCTATATATGTTATCACATTACTTGTATACAGAGTATTTAAATAATGTTATTGATTTTTGGTTAATTTAAAAAAACAAAACAAAACCTGATACTATCCAACGAAACTATATACCTGATTTGAACGATTGCCCCTGACATAATGCAAATATGGTGTTCGGGCTTGAGAGTTCGGTTAAACATTTTAGCAACTACTACTACGAGCTATGAGATTACAGCACAATTGCACCAACAAATTTACACACAGCCGCCGTCGTCGTCATCGTCATCTTCGCCTGCTTGTTGTCGTCATGGTCCCAGTTCCT
This sequence comes from Drosophila busckii, assembly GCF_011750605.1. Classification (NCBI taxonomy): domain Eukaryota; kingdom Metazoa; phylum Arthropoda; class Insecta; order Diptera; family Drosophilidae; genus Drosophila; species Drosophila busckii. Next base: position 2,946,020 of record NC_046607.1, on the reverse strand, counting down.
GGCCCAAGTTGATAGCTCAAGTTCACCACGCACACGCTTGCAAACTGTTTGTGTGGTGAGTTATACAATCAAACAAAAAAAAAGCAAACAAATTTAAAGCAGTAAAATTTGTTTTTCTGCTATAAAGAAACAAATTTGGAAAATCCAAAAAAAAAAATCATATATAACCAAAGCAGTTACTAAAAAAAATCAAACAAAAAAAGGTATGCAAAAATTGAAAATTACCTGATAATCGGTGTAATTTCCACTTCCCGCCCCGCCCTGCGTGTCGTTGACGTGTCGCCTAGGAACGTGTGATGTTTGATGATGATGTTATTGACGAGTTAATAAACATTGGGATGTTTTCATGTTGGATGTACATATTAAGCATGGAAGCCGCAACATCAACAAGAACAACAACAACATCAGCTGGCGCCATAACAACATCAACAACAACAACAAAACTTGTGCAGGTGGCAACAAGGCTGAAAGCAAACAGTATGAATAATACATAATTTAATTAACTCAAATATTTTGTTTTTGTTTCATCAAAGTTGTAACCGGCAGATGTTTAAAGATAGCCCTGAGCCATAGCAAAGTCCAAACCAAAGCCTGTGGCGAGCAATTAAAAACTCAAACGAAAACTCGCTCAAGCTTCAGACACTGGCATTCGCCATTGAATGTCTCTCTCAATATTTCTCTCCTATTTCTAACATACACAAAACTTACTTTATACTATGTATTCTACATAAGTTAATTTATTTATTTATTTATGGCACTTCGGCAAAAGCTGAAGCATTTTCCTTGGCTTAAAATAGCGATCGAGACAATGACAAATAATTCGTTTAGCACTGTTTGTCCGTTGCTTTATGCAAATGTTTCAAAATATATATTAAATATTTTTCAAATCCATTTTATTCAAGCTTTAATGTTCTAGCTCTCTCTCTCTCTCTCTCTCTCTGTGTTTTGTCTGTTTGTCTGACAGTTTTGTTTTAAATTTGCATTTCTCTATCGCTTCGCTAGGCCAGCCATTAATCAATCAGTTCTATTTCAGTTAAACAAACATTCTTTTTCAGCAACTCAAAGCGTGTAACTATATTTATTAATTTATAAGCACCTTAGCTCATAAGCCAATGTCAAGTTAAATTTAAGTTGTAGCATTTTAAGTGAAGTGCCCATCAGTACCAAGAATATAACTAATTCGAGTTTCTCAACCACTTTCTCTTCTCTTCCGCATGGCTGTCATGTTGAAATTCCTTTTTGAAACTTTAGATACGCAAAGACTTCCTGGATATGCTGCGCGAGCGTCATGACATTGAGCGCCATACGCGCTGGTATGATATTAAAAAGAAATTTGAATCCGATGCTCGATATCGTGCTGTGGATTCGGCATATAGAGAGGAGTATTTTGAGGACTATTTACACATGATGAAAGAGGAGAAGCGTAGAGATCGTGAGCTGCGTGAACAGCGTGATCGTGAGAAACAACGCGAGCGTAAATCTGATCGCCACGATAGGGAAAAGGATAAAGACAAAGAGAAAAGCCGCAAGTCCAGTCGCAAAGATCGCAGTCGTTCCAGGGAACGTGAGCGCAAATCGTCGCGAGACAAAGAGGAGAAATCACGCTCGGAGCGCAAAAAAGAAGATACACCGGTATATAATTTATATGCAACTTTAAACATTGTCAATTATATTAATCTGTACTTCACACAGGAGGAAGGTGAGGACATTGACGACTCGGAGGAGTTGGAGGAGCGTGCTGGAAGCCACGACAGCGAATTGGCGCGTCAGCGTGAAACTGAAGCCGAACAGAAGCAAAATGATCGGGAACGCAAACTTCGTGCTGAGAAAAGCATTAGGGAGCGAGAGAAGGAAGTGCATCGCACACTGGCTGGACATTTGCGTGATCGCGACAAGGAGCGTGAGCATCACAAGCGTGATGAGTGCATTGGGCACTTTACTGCTCTGCTGACAGATTTGGTGCGCACACCAGACTTCACCTGGAAAGAGATCAAGCGTCAGCTGCGCAAAGATCATCGCTGGGAGCTGATTGAGACGCTCGATCGTGATGATCGTGAGCGGTAAGCATGTGATACAAATGTCACATTTAATCATTCGTTATCTTTTATATTATGATTTGTTTGCAGCATCTTTAACGAGCACATTGACAATCTGATGAAGAAGAAGCGTGAAAAGTTTCGCGAAATGCTGGATGAGATTACCACCTTGATGCTAACAAGCACCTGGAAGGAAATTAAGAAACTAGTCAAGGAAGATCCGCGCTTTTTGAAGTACAGCTCGGATAAGGGTGAGCGCGAGTATCGTGATTATATAAAAGATAAAACAATACAGGCTAAAACGGCATTGCGCGAACTATTTCAAGAATGCAAATTCATTACGCATAAGAGCAGAGATCTCATCAAAGAGAATCCAAACCATCTAAAGGAAATTCAGGACATTCTTAAGAACGATAAACGGTAGGAACAACATTAGTAGCTCAACATATCTTTTTGCTAACAATAAATATGCATGTTCATTTTGCAGCTACTTGGTGTTGGATCACATGGAGGAGGAGCGCGGTGGCATGTTACTGGCGTACTTGGATGAGATGAATAAGCGTGGTCCACCGCCGCCGCCCACTGCTTCGGAGTCTACGCGACGCAATAAGTAAGACTCTACAGCTCGTAATTCATTAACCTAATTTTTCAATTGTACTATTATTTACATTTTAAGCATTGAAATTATATAGCGCTTAAGTATTTTAAAATTCTCAAGAACACGAAAGTCCACAATTTCAATAAACGAATACTGCAAGAAACCAAACTCATATAAATGTTTATTCTGTGTGTGTATATGTGTATAAACGTTTTTTTATTTATCAGTTTATGCATTATAATAAATTTTTATTTGTCATATACATATATATATATATATATATATATAATCTTGCTCTTGATTTACACTTCGCACTGCGTTTCATAATATATTTTGTATGTACGAAAGTATCTAGTTCCCCTTTTATCGCTACCTTTATTGTTTAACACACACTAGTTCCTAATTACTAAAATTATAATGTTTTTCAGTTGCATTTTTCGTTTTTAACGTGAGCGCGCCAAGAATATTGACGTAATTTTTTTTAAATACACATGCATGCTTATACAAAAAATTTTAAATCTATGTGTGTGTGTGTTAGGAACTAATAGTGAAAATATTGCGCTGTGTATTAAACGAAATATATTTTGGATTGCATTTATATATTTTGTCGTTATAACCATTTAAAAATCGATTCGTATCAATTTTGAGGAGTGGGGCAGCATTTAAAGATTTCCCAACAGATAATATAATAATATATAATTATCAGTTAAAACATAAAAATTAAGCATTTTAAACTCTTCTTTGTACAATTCGTAGCTCGTTTTGTTTTTGTTTGAAATCAAAATCATAAGTTCAACTAAAGATAACAACAAATGAAATCAACATAGGTTTTTATATATAATTTGATTTTCTTTTCTTTACTGTTGAAACGTCTTCATAGCTGGTGTTTGTCGCTTTGCTGGTCTACACTACGTGCTAATATATCGTTTTTTACTATGTTACTAATATAGCTCTATTGATTAGTTTATATTAATAATATCATAAATTGTTGTTCTTGTTCTTACTTTGTTTTGTTTTTGTTTTCTCATTTCGGTTAGGCACAATGTAACTGGATTCATTTTCTTACGGTTCTCAAATAATTGTTTACACACTATTTAATTGCTAGTTATATTTAGTTCTAATACCAATCCATTGAACAGTTTAGTGTGGTTCTCTTTGATTCGTTAACTATTTACTATTTTATTAGATTGCTACAATTTGTTATAGTTACCACGTAATTGAAAAATACAGGCTCTTCTAATATATGTATATGCAATTGTTTGATCTATATTCTGTTTACAATTTATCAATTTGATGTACAACTAGATAAAGTAAATAAAAAATTAATGCGGGTGGGTGGGTTTAACGCATTTCATAGTAACATAGCTTGAGCAATTTACTGAAGACGCAGCATGACTTAACTAAAAAATAGAGTATAAATAAAAATGCGAAAAATAAATATTCACAAGCGTTTGTAAAAAAATATATATTTATATTTATGTACTGTTTATTACATAAAGCAATTCAAGAGCAGAAAAATTGCAAATAAATGAAATTATTTAATAATACTCTAAGTGCTTAAAGTTAGTGTTACAGTGTTTTGCATATATGATTTTCATTTCTTGTTGCTTTTGCTTCATTTCTTTTCGATTTGAATGAACAACTCGTTTTGTTTTAAGTTTTTTACAATTGTTATAATCATATCATAAGTTTTTAAATGCAAATGCCAATTGTAAGTAATTGTAAATGTTAAATTGTTTTGATGAATTGTTCTTGAATGTTAATATATGTATAATTGTCCAAAAGGCATTCAAAATGCCTTTAAATTTGGTATAACAAAATAGCAGAAAAATATTGCAGACATTTTCGAAAATGATGGTAAGTAATTTATACACTACAACATAATTTGTTTGTTTTTCTAGTTTCAGCAATTAACTCGAAACCGACTCGATCGCAGTTGGCTGCGCGTCTCTGCTGCAGTTTCTGCTTACTGAAAACTATTAGATTAGCATTAATAATGTATACATATTTAATATAATATAATATAATGTATGTATATATGTGTATGCATATAAATACGTTCATATAAATAATTATAATCACTAATAATTCATCAACTGTTATTGTTTGCTATTGTTGTTGTTCTTCCTCTTGTTCTTCTTGGTGTTAATGTTATTGTTATTGTGGTTTCTGTTGCCTGCTGCAATAGTATTTCATTAGTAATGGCTAAATAAGCTGCTGCTTTTTAGTTGTCGATCAGTTGCCCTTAGTTGCCTCTTTGGCGGCCATAATCAAAGGCGTCAGACTAGCCAAAGGACGCGCCAATTTTAAGAACGGATGCTACAAAATAAAACAAATGCAAATGTTAGCGTATATAACTTAGATTTAGTTCTATAGCAAAGCGCACCTTTAGAAGATCCATGGCGCTGGCGCGTCGCTCCACCTCCACTTCTAGACACTGATCTAGAAAATCTTGAAATGCTGCGGACAGCTTGTCTTTTTCCTTAATCTCCGGCTTGCCATTTGTGGCAATGAGGTACAGGGCTTTGAGCGGATTCTCATTCAAGTACGGCGGCTCACCTTCGACCATTTCTATGGCCATTATGCCCAGCGACCACAAGTCCACCTGTTAAAATAATAAATGCTTAGCTTATGCAAATATGAAATGCATCTTAGGCTTTATACCTTAGGTCCGTATTGTTTGCGTGTAACTACTTCTGGCGCCATCCAATATGGTGTGCCAACCATAGTCGTGCGCTTGGATTGCTCCGGCGAGATTTGTGCACAGAAACCAAAATCAGTCAGCTTGACAGATCCATCCAGACCTAGCAGTATGTTGTCGCTCTTAATATCGCGATGGATGACCTGATTGGCGTGCAAGAACTCCAAGGCTTGTAGCACTTCACGGCACACGGCTGCAATCTGTCCCTCATCCATGCAGGTCTCGGTAACAACATCGGTGAGCGAGCCACCTGGCAGATACTCCATGACCACCCACAGCTCCTCCGATACCAAATAGCTGTCCAGATAGTTGACAACATTGGCGTGCTTGTTTTCTCGCATCACCAGAATCTCATTGATGATGAGCTCCTTTTTGGGCTGCTGGGACAAGTTCATTTGCTTGATGGCCACCTCCATGCCCGTCGAGGATTCAATGGCCGTATAAACGGTGCCCGATGCGCCTTGGCCAATTTTCTCCATCTTGGTGTACTTGCGATTGGGATCGCCGACAGAGACAATGGTGCGCAGTTTTTCTAAGATTTCCTCGTCGGACATTTTCTTTTTCTTTGCATTGGCTGCTCTTGTGGCCGTTGTCGTCGTTGTGGTTGTTGTTGCTGTTGTCGCTGCTGCTGGGGCAAGCGCTGCCTGTGGCATTGCGATTTGTGTGCCCGCCGTGGGCGCCGTCAATGCGCTGGCATTTAGATTATTGGCCGCCGGATCATGGTACAGATCTGTGGCAGGAGTTGCAGGCGTTATCATTGTGATCATTGTGGGCATAGGTACGGCAGCGGCGGCGGCGGAGGCAGCAGAATTGCGTGCAGAAGACGTTGGCGTTGGACAGTGAATGGCGGGCAAGGTGTTAACGCAGAACGGCGACGTCGTTGTAGTGTCATCATCATGGAACGAGGGGAACGATGAAAAGGAGGAAGCAGAAGAATTGTGATTAGTCGTTGTTGTTGCTGCTGCTGCTGCTGTTGCTGTTATAACGGTTGCTGTAGCGTTGCAATCAAGCAGCTGTTGAATTTGTCTACTGGTAGCAGTAGCAGTAGTAGGAGGACAATTAGTAGCATTTATATTAGCAGACAAGATGCGGGTAGTAGTGGTAGTAGTAGTAGTAGTAGTAGAATTAGTAGTAGGTGTAGTAGTAGCTGTTTCTGTTGCTGGCACTAATGTTGCTGTTGTTGTTGTTACTGCTGCTGCTGCTGTTGGCGCTGCTGCTGTTGTTGCTTCAGTTGTTTGGTTGTTTTCTTTTTAGCAGCAATTTCAAAACAGAACACAGAGGCAATACAAATAACAATTACATTAACATTATGCACATTACGCATGATTATGGCAAAGGAGGCTTGAAAACTAAAACAGCAACCAACTGAAAATTTTACCGACTTAGCACTTGCATAATAAAAAAAAATAAAACTTAAATATGCAAAAGCAAGCTTTGGGTCTATTCTGCAAGCGCCTGGACTCGACTAGGGAATTGGTGGCGGGGCTGTACTTACTCGCATTGTTTTTGTTCTTGTCCAGCGTCGTTGTGGCATTGTTAAGCAGCGGCGACACGACTGCTGTAGCCTTATGGTTATTTTGTAGTGGCGTCGTGGGCGTTGTTGCTGGTGCCGCTGGCATTGGCACTGGATGCAGTTCCTCAATGGGTCGCGTGTATATGGACTTTGTACGCTCGGGTCGGGAGGCAACTGGCGGCGGTGGTGGCTGCTGCTGTTGCGGCAATGCTGTACCCAACATATCATCCTCATTGATAGATGAATGCTGTGATGCGGATGAGGAGACAGTATGGCCGACAAAGTTGTACGAATGCGATTGACTTAGGCCACCAATGTGATGATGCTGCTGCTGTTGCTGCAACTGTTGCTGATGCAGCAGCTGCTGTTGCTGCAAATGTTGCTGGTGTAACAGATGCTGCTGTTGTTGCTGGTAATGATTGCTCAAGAGTTGACCAGCAGCACTCACGTTGTTGGCATTGGGACCCAAGGTCATGCTGCCCAGTTGCACTCCAATCAAATTGCCACCACTGTTGGAGCCATGAAGTTCCGAGTCCGTCGGTGTGCTGCTTGGACTGCTGCTGCTGACGCGACTTAGCGATGATCCTAATAGATGCAATAACAATTAGTAGCTGATTAATAAGCATAATTGCAAATACACTTTGACATATAATAGGCAGAAAAAATGTGAAGATTGCTCCATTTTCTATGTCAAAGTGTATAATGAGCACTGATAATGCAATAAAAACCAGTCACTGAATCAATGTCTCACTTCATAATATTGAATTTTTAATATATACAGTGTTTAGTCACAATCAGAACTGATTCAGTTGCTTTGTTAATTATGCACATAGTAATCGAATTGAAAGTTTCAACTAACCTGAATGCGTCGTTATGGCATTTGTCATGTACTTGGAGCTAGGTCTCTGTTTGGTTGTATTGTCGAACCACTTGAGCACATCGAGCACTGCCTGGGGATTCTTCTTCTGCTCCTGTTTGCTGATGTTGGAGTTCATCAAGAGACGCGCCCATGCCTCCGGCATACCCTGTAATAATGCAGAAATACACATTAGTAAATAGAGCAAGCACACACAGTTTAGACATAAACATAATGGAAAAGCAAGGAAAAGCGTTGGTGTATTTTTGTTCAAGTTTGGGAATTCATTAAAGACTAGACTACGCATATAAAAGCCCAGCAATTAGTCAAATGTTTTTTGTGTAATTTGATTTGGGATAGTGAAGAGAAGTATATAAACTTTAAAAGGAACGAATCTGAAGTAAACAAGCACGTATATATGTATTATGAAGAAATGCCGATCTCTTGCATGATAACACAAAAGATTGATTGGAATTTTATGTTTTAGAGAGAACTAATGAAGGCAAGTTCCATTGCATTAGGCGTGGCATTTACTTACTTTCATTGGCAGCTTGAAATAATAAATAATAATACAAAAATTTGATATAGAGCATATTGCCACAAAGAAAAAAAATATACAATATGTACTAGTTTTTATGTACTATAGTATTATATACATATGTATTTGTATGTGTGTATAAATAGGGTCAGAGCAAAAAGCAAAATGCACAAATCTTAATCGATGCAAAAAATTCGTTTGCAACTACAAAGAACTTTGGATAACGATCAAGCGATCTTAATTGAATTGAGGCTCATATAGCTTTATAACGAATCAACATTATGTTTGTTTATTAATTTAAATGCTACCCAAAGCTTTGTCATTGCTTCGTTTATGTACTGTAAGTATTTATTGTATCTTTTGCCTGTAAGCTTAACAAGTGAGCGTTAAAATGTCATAAGCCATAAATTAATTGGAATGCCGAAAAGCAATCAGACAATAAAAAAGACTTTAACGTTAAGAGTGACAGGCAATGCGGCAAGAACTTACCGTAAACTCGCCCGTGACTGCATCGAAGCCGACGTGCACGGTATGCTCAAAGTTTGTGGGATACGATATATTTGGTTTGGAGTCCGTATGCGATGGTTTGGAGCCTTTGATTTTGTTCTTTAGCGTCTTCTTTTTGCGATCCGCATCGTCGGGCTCTTTATGTGGAAATAGAAATAAACACATTGTTGAGCGTCTCAGTTGCGGCGACATACTGAATCAACTTACCCTTGGGTAATGGACGCATATCGACTGGCGGCACATCGCCAACGCCGCCGCCGCCGCCACTTGCCGTCATGGGCACACGATCGACGCCAACGCCGCCACGATTACTGGTGAGACGCACTGGCGGCGCTGGTGGTTTATCCTCTTCGCTGGACATCTGTGCTGCCTGTGCGCGCTAGCTGGACTTTAAATGTCTCTGCTGCTGTTCGATTCGTATTGATTGCAAAACAGCTGTAATCAGAGCAGTAAAGTAAACAATTGAATTTAAGTTGGAGAAACAAAATGATTTCATGCATTTATCGCATGCGTCATGTTCAAGGGCAACAACAAGGGGCAGCGGGAGCGGCAACAGCAACGGCAACAAACTGTTGCTTGCTTTATCTACAACACGCCTTATCTAATTTTTGATTCCAAATACTTTAGTATGTATGTATGCGTGTGTATTTTCTCGCGTTTCCCGTTGCATGCGCGCAGTCATAAAACTTTAGATTTGTCATAAAACAAGCAAACATAAATATATACACATTTAGTCTGAATATATATTATGTGTTTATTTGTACGTATGTAGAATATAGCGCGTAATATTTCAACGACTTCTGCTTATTTCCCCTTAATGTTGTATTCTTTTCTTTATGATTATCTGCAAAAAAGCAGAGCAACAACAAAAAACATAAAATTGAGTGTGTGTGCTCAATTTTTAAAAACAGTTTTTTGGCACACATTAAACCTATATTTTTTTTATAAAATTGTATGTATATTTTTTGCTTTTAGTTTTGTTGCTTTTAAAATGGTTAAAGACACCCACATATTATTTCTGATAATTTGTAGCTTTGTCTGTTTGTTTTTTTTTTTTATGTTTGCAGAATAATTATTAATATCAATATGGTCTGACCGACGCACAGCCGCTGACTGCCGACTGCTGCTGTTGGACTTGGTTGCTTTCGCTATGAGTGTCACTGCCACTGCTGCCCGGCAGCAGCAAACAAACACAACAACAACATGTGAAATTGAGCGTGAGCGCGCTGAGACAAGATATGGTATCATTCTCTTTTGTTTTGTTTCTTTTTTCTGCATCAGAGCAAAGTAAACTTGTGCTTTGGCGATAACGAAAAGCCACAGCAGCTGTTATCGATTATCACGTAAGCAAAACAAACGCAAAGCAAAACGAATTGAAAATCAAAATATCAAAGAAATTCATGCGTGGGCGAGAGTAAGCTACAAAAACATATGACCGACTGCACTTCACACCGCTCTCTCGCTCCCGCTCTCTTACTGTCTGCAATGTCTATAATACCTTTGCCGGCGTTGTTGACGTTGGCGCTGACTGCGCTGCCTATGATTCATTTATCAACGTCAAGCGTCAAAAAGTCAATGCAACAACAATTGAGGGTTGGGTGTGAAATTTATAAGCAAAAGCACCGTTGCCTGTGTGTCGAGTACTTATGCATACATACATACATATTTATGTCTATTACACACACACATACGCTTTCCTAAGTTTGTTGGCCGCTTGCCCAGAGGCACTGCGAGCGCAATGACGTCGAACAACATCAATAGGTAAACTTCCCCCACCAACTAACTCTAAAGACTCTGTGCTTAAGTGCAGTATGGTGAGTGTGGGCGCCAAAAAATTGGGTTACGTTTTGTCTGTTGCTATAAGTGTATTAGAGGTTTGGCTTTGTTTTGCTTGAAGTTCATGTAAATCAATAAAAATAGCTACATGCATACAATATGTATGCATTGCAAATAGATATGTGTATATGGGTGTGTGTGTGTGTCTGGCGGCAATTTTTGCCGCAACGCAGCTAATGCAAATAATTCCCTAATGAGCGACAGCGCCACAGGAAATACAACAACACTTGCGGCATTTAGATTAGTGTGTGCAGGATATTCTTTCTCTTTCCCTCACTTCACCTGCCGCTCGTTTCGTTGTGCCTGCTCAAGTGGGCCAAACATACAACAGCGCTTGTTGCAATAATAAAAGAGCCAACTGCTGCAACATCAACAACCAGCACCAGCAACTGCAAGTGCATTGAGACGATGCCTCCAAGTGCTGAAAGAAGCCACAAACATACAAACACACACACACACACATAAACTCATACAGGCAGACAGCACAGACAGTTGCCAACTAAGTAGGCACTGTGGAACAGACAAGTTCAGCGGCATAAAAACTCACTCTGCACTTTTTGGACTGTCAACAAGTCTAACTATGTTGTGTCTGCGAAAAATCATATTTCTCAAAAATATATACAGTACAAAACTTTTTCTTTAAACATCTTGACACCCACTGTGCGGCGTTGCCTATTTTTGTTTTGTGCGCCACCGGGCGGAAGTGTGTCTTTTACAACAACAATTTTTTTTCTTTCTTTTGACATTCGGTTGCAACTTGGCGCTTTGCTTTCCGTTTTACGTTTTACCTGTGCGCGACCGTAGACGTCGTGGGGTTGCAGGGTAAGTAGGCGGACTAAACAAACATATTTACGTGTAATAATGGGCTGCTTGCCTTAAGCGTACAGGCGGCCGCTAGCTGTTAAATACGAAATTGCCGTTATAATTATTGCCTACATATTTATATGTATATGTATATAGATTTTTATTTACATCCCATATGTTTGTATGTATTTATTTCTTTGCTTTGGCACGTTTTGGTTGTTTGCATTGCTTGCGCTTCCCGTTGCACGTGCATAAGGGTGGGAGGTGGCGCCGCCGTTGTAGGCACCCTGTATGCACGCTTGTTGACATTTTTTTATGCATACATATTTCGTGCGTGGGAGGAGGAGGAGCAGCAGCAGCAGCAGCAGCGGTTTATTTTTATAACGGAATGGAAATGGAACAGCGGTATTGCGTTAATCTTGTATAATCTTAAATGAAAAACCACTTGAGCAGTTTCCCTGGCCCTTTCCGGAACACTCATTCACGCACAAACACACACAAACATACGCACACATGTACGTATACACAGCACACACACACACACACTGCGATGTTGGAAAAATCAATGTACATGTGTGCGTGTGTCTATATTGCCGAACAGCTGCATCTTGCGGCCAATGCTGCTCTTAGTCGCCAATTGGAATTTAATGCACTTTTTATGAATGAAGCTTTAGGCAGCAACAACAACAGCAACAAAAACAAAAACTCACTACAGGTAATCGTAATCGTTGCTACACCCTGTATGTAGACGACGTCTTAGCTGCCTTGCAAAGCTGCACAAGATTTGTGTGTGTTGGAAAGATGTATTTGTTGACTTTCTGTTGCCACTTTGGTTATAATTTCCGTAGCTCACTTCAACACTTCACTGCACATTGGCTGAGCATTTTGTTTAATTGCTCGCCATCGCCTTCTTTTCGCGTTTTCTCTTTAGTTGTAGTTTCTTTATTAATGGCCGACAAAGCAGCAGAAGAGAAGAAAAACCGCAGCGGCTGCAGCATAACATAACATTACGGATAACAGAGCAAGCCGAGAAAATCAACACGGTAACAAATTTGTTCTTGCATTCAAATTAGTGTGCACCTTGATTAGAATGAGTAACTCTTTTTTATCGCGCACGATTCCAATCACTTTTTAGTCCCAATAAACTTACATTTAATTTGAAAACGTATTTTTTACGCACAAAACATGACACATGCATTAATATTTATATGATTAACATTCTGTTACAGTCGTGGCTGTTAATAACATATACTAACTCGATAAGTTTGCAAAGCTGCCACTCTTGGAAACTTATCGCTAACAATCGCAAATCGTATTTTTTGTGGCGCTCAGTTGATTACATTTTAAAATTTACTTTCCAGCAAACTGATCGCAGAGCTATGTAAGTAATAATAATATGTCATTATTTATATTTATGTTAATCAATGGTATAGATTTTATATATTTGAAATATATTTTTGGTTTTATTCTTGCAATGTGTTGAAGTTATGCTAGTAGATTTAAAATAAAATTAACAAGTTTAAATTTAGCTATAAAATTAAACTCATAGCCTAACATTAGGTTGGGTATTAGAGCAACTTTGGGAGTATTCAATTAAGTATTTTGCTAACGTAACATTATGCATGCGGACGGCCATGCAGGGATCGGACTACAACCCCTAATTGTCATGACACTTTCCTTTATTTACCCATAACGTCAGTTCAAAGCACTTTACTCGACACTTGTAGTGGCCCGAGCGCCGACCAATCATAGAGCAAAACAATAATTGTTTACAAATTGTTAACACGCTGGTTAGTCCATGCCCGTTGATTGTCACTTTTGACACGTTACGCCCATCCTCGAGAGCAGCTTTTGGGTTATCCTTTCTGCTTGTTGCTATTGCTTTTGGGGCGCTGTCAGTAAATGCGCTAAATAAATAAAACCACAAATCACGTTAAAACACAATGCACCCAAGTATTGAAGTGTGTCCAAGTGTCTTTGATTTGCATATCATTTGTGGAATATTCTGTATAAAACTGCCAATGACACATCAGTCCTGGCTTGGTCGAAGTCCCAGCAAGTAAGATGTCGGTTGTGCCTCTATACAATGCCTGCCAGGTGTGTGGCGACCAGAGCTCTGGCAAGCACTATGGTGTCTCTTGCTGTGATGGCTGCTCCTGCTTCTTTAAGCGCAGCGTACGGAAAGGTTCCCACTACGCCTGCATAGCGGTCAAGAATTGTGTGGTGGACAAGGCGCGACGTAACTGGTGTCCTTACTGTCGCTTTCAACGCTGTCTTGCCGTGGGCATGAACGTTGCTGCCGTGCAAGAGGAGCGTGGACCACGTTGTCAGCAAGCGGAGAGCAGTCAGATTCATTCTCGGCGCTTACTAATGGTGGCATCTCCACTGCCTTCGCCCGCTGGTCAGACACTGCACTTTCAGATACTGGCGCAAATTTTGGTCACCTGCTTACGTCAAGCTAAACTGAACGAACAGTTCAGGTTGGTGGAGCGCACACAGCAGGATGCCATTTTACAAGTGGTTTGGAGTGAATGTTTTATTCTTCGCGCTTCGCATTGGACTCTGGATATAAGTGCCATGATCGAAGGATGCGGAGATGCACAGCTCAAGCTACAGCTGGCTGAGGCACAACAGTTGCGTGCCGATATCTTAGAGCTAAACTTTTTAGAAACGCTTATCCTGTGCCGTAGAGGTATGCTTGTAAAATTAACAATTTAAATGTTAATAAAGTACTTTTTTTTGCAGAGCTGGCTTTGAGTGCTGAGTATGCTGTGGTCTTGGACTCACATGCCAATACAGCGCTTTGTTCCTTGGCTCGTTATACACTATCCCAAAGATCTCATTGGTTGCGTTTTGGGCAACTTCTACTCGGCTTACGGCAGCTTTGCCAGCAACGACAGGACTGTGCTCTTTCCAGCATGTTTCGGAATGTTGTGCGAGATATTTTGAAAACGATTTAAATAATAGTTTAATAAATATAAAAGATATAACGATTATTAAGGGCGCTGCCACATTTCTCGATTTTTTAAGTTCGCGCCATTTGCTTAAAACTTATCGGATTATCGATAATTAAAGTTGCAAAAACCAGCTGCAAAATAGCTATTTTGGCAGTACTGTGTAAAGCTAAATAGAAAAAGAAGAAAACGAAAGAAAACAAATGGTAATATTATAATATTAGACGTTTAAAAAAAGTGGATTAAATCGCGGATAGTATAGAAATAAGCTCAACTATGGCAGATGACACTAATGAGGATAGCTGGCTGTATGGCACATCGAATCCAGACTCCACAACCACCGAAAATGCCAGCGATGCTCTGGCTGCGGAGCACGAGGCGCTTGCGGCGGTTACCGGCGAGAAGCCCGGTAGCAGTACGCTGCCGGGATTTCCTAAGGAAGAAATGCCAGAATATGGCGAGTTTGAGGATCCTGCTAAGGAAATGGAGGAAGATGAGGAAGCATTGCCGGACACAACAGATATAAAGGTGCGTAGGGGATCTGGCTCGGACACGGCTGGAAGTGGCATGGGTGATGACGGATCGCAACATGAGGATGCAGAAATGACGGATATGACAGAAGGCGCACCCGGCACAACATCGCGCAAGGAACGCATGGGATCCGGCTCAGATGAAGATGATGACGATGACTCCGACGATGACATCAATGTAGTTATTGGCGATATCAAGTCAGCGCCCAGCACTTATAATATCAAACAGCGTTCCAATCTGCTGGCCGCCACAGGCGACAAAGCAAAGCCCGCAACTCAAGGTGGAAAGTTTAGCATTGAAGACTTTGAAGGCGCTGGCACCATAAATGGCGTGGCCGTACATGAATTTAGCATAGATTCGCTAGAGGAGAAACCCTGGCGTAAGCCCGGTGCTGACATAACTGATTACTTTAACTACGGCTTCAACGAGGAGACGTGGCGTGCCTACTGCGAACGTCAAAAGCGCTTCCGTGTGGCCGAAAGCGGCGTGGGCCTGGCCAGTCTTACTCAAAATGTCAACCAATCTGCTAACTCTGGAGGTATGCCTGATGGCGGTGGCAGCAACATTACCGTAGGATTGAACATGGGTGGTGCACCAATGCATCATCACCAGTCAATGGGCGTTATGGGCGATGGACCTATGCAGATGCCACCGCCAGGCATGCCGCCGATTATACAACATCAACCGCGTCCTGGAATGGGTATGATGGCGCGACCGCCGCGTCCAATATCTACCACTGGCGGCGTCAAGGAGAATGCCATACAAGTGATGACAGCAGAGTGTCGAGAGTATTCACGTGGTGGCTTGGGGCCAATGGCGCCCAATTTCCCACCACCAGGTGCTGCGGATGAGCCCTTCTTCCATGAGCCGGAGCCGTTTGACTATGGCTATGAACCCACGCAGGAGTCACAGTGGAATAATGACAATGCTGGCTGGGTGCCGACGGGCATTAAGGAACTGACACCCGGACCGGCTCATCAAATGCCACAAGGACCTCAAGGACCACCGACATTAGGTGGACCGCCAGGTATGCCGCCACAAATGAATGTACCGCCGCCTCAAATGGGCGGACCACCGCCACAATTGCGGGGTCAACATGCACCGCCCGGAATGATGCCGCCCAATATGCGCATGCCCCACAACATGGGCATGGGTCCACCTCCTGGCATGATGCGTATGCCACATAATATGAGTAAGTTTAGCGCTAAATCTGCTTAAAATTTTATAATTTGTGAAACTATTTGCCAACTTAGACATGGGACCACAGCAGCGAATGCCCATGGGTAACAATAGCAACAATACTAATTTGACCGGGTCGCCATCGACGGAGCGCAGATCTGGTAGCTTTGATGATGAGCGCGAGCGGCGGCGACGTGAGAAGGATAAACAGCTAAAGAAGGAGCAGGTGAGTGACGCAAATTATTTTAATTCGTTATGTATGTTAATTTATTTATTTGTTGCAGGTACGGAAAGATTTTATGGACATGTTGCGTGAACGACACGATATTGAACGCCATACGCGCTGGTACGACATCAAGAAGAAATTCGAAGCAGATCCAAGATATCGCGCGCTAGACTCAGCCTATCGTGAGGAATACTTTGAGGACTATTTGCACCTACTTAAGGAAGAGAAGCGGAAAGAGAGGGAGCATAAAGAGCGGGATCGTGAGCGTAGCAGTCGAGGTACGCGAGATAAGGATAAGGACAAGGATAAAGAGAAGGAAAAGGAAAAAGATAAAGACAAGGACAAGGATAAGGAGGAGAAGAAAGATAGGGAAAAGGATAAGGAGAAAGAAAAAGATAAAGATAAAGATAAGGAAAGTTCAAGCTCAAGCTCAAGGCGAGATCGATCACGATCCAAGGATAAATCGAGCCGTCGAAAATCCAAGTCTCGAGAAAAGGATCGAAGCGAGCGTAGCAGCACCAAGCAAAGCAGCTCCTCGAAGAGTAGCGATAAAAAGAAATCGCATCGCAAGGACAAAGAAGAAGGTGAATAGCATTTATTTTGGCAGCAGTGGCTGTCTGCTTTAGAATGGCCAGTAAACGATTGCGCACCACTCCTCATCCATATAGACATATAGAGTTAACTCTGCAGAAACACTTCCAATAAAAAGAAATCAATCTACCTTAAGAAATTCCCAGCATTATGAAATAATTATTTGCAGTGGCACGTTGAGGTTTTAGTTTTGCTATTTAAAAAAATTTTAAGAAATTTCAACATTACCAGTAAAACAGAAAGTTTACGTTTTCATACATTATTTATTTTTCAATTTACTAAAGTTGTTTACAACATTTTAAATATACGAAAAAGGATAAACGCAAACGTGACAACAACGTAAAAAGTGACAGTTTAATTAACAAAAAGTAAATGCACATAAATTGTATAAAAAAGCATTTTTTTGTTGCTCTACTTTACAACATGTAATTGACATTTTTGCTGTTGTTATTCGAGCAAACAATTTAAAATGCATTTACAGAAGAAACAAACTTATAAAAAGTTATAACTTTTTGATGTTCATATAGTAGACTAAATACTTTATCGTTCTTAAAGCTAGGCTTGTGTATGTTATAAAACGTTTAGTTTAGTGGGATCGATTTGAATTATATTCCAGTTGAATTTTGCTAACGTCTAGAATTTATTAACTGATATATTTGTTTATATATTTTAAAATTGATTTAGTTACATGCTTGTATATCAGTTAATACTTGACACAGAATTTGATTATATAGCTATAGACATTGAGCACTACTACTTTGTATATTTAAATATTTTTTTAGAGTTTATATGTTTTTGATCAAGAATTTTTATAAAATTAACAACGATTGTCTTTAGAAAACTAAATTCACGTATATAATTCTGCTTACATTATAATATACTATATATCTGTAATCAACTATGTAGTTTGATCGTAATACTTGTAACTGTGTCTATTTGTTTATGTTTATTTGTTTAAAAAGGAACTTTATGTAGAAATACAGTTTGGATTAGAGAATCAGCCAAATGCTTAGTTCAGTTGTAGAGTTATGTTTTTTGATTTCGTCTTTAGTAGGTCAGATAAGTAAACTAATGCCAATTGATTACTCAAATTATAATTCAGAATTGATCTTTACTTAGTTATCAAATGAAATTTGAAGTACATATAACATATACACTAAAGCTAATAGGCTTAGGACCTTGACTGGAAATCCATACTACGGTAGACGCATCTCAGAAGCAATCTTCGAATTAAGTTGTACTTTCATTTTGCTGGCATCAAGGTACTTTGCTATTTGCACATCACAACACTCTGAACTCTTCCATTCTCACATATATAAAGCTTTAACAATTGCTGGCCACTCCAGAGCCAGCTTAAACCGTATCCTATCTGCTCAGCAGCTGCTCCACATTTAGCGTCAGCTCCTGCCCAGCTCGGCTGCTCTGCTGTGTGTTAGTGGAGCTGTCGCTATTGGTGCTGCTGTTGTTGTTATTGTTATTGTTGTTGCTGTTGCGGCGGCTGTGTACCTGGTGGCCATTTAGAGAGCGCGACGGTGCCGGCGAGGTGGGCGCCGAGAGCAGGGGCGGGCTAAGTTGATGCAGCGGCGGTTGCTGTGGCGATTGCGCCTCTAGCGTGGAGGGCGGACTGCGATTCAGGTTGCTATCCAGGCTGCTGTGATGCTGTGAGGAGGCGGGCGACAGCGGTATTTCCTCAATCTTCTCCAGATCCTGCGCCACTGAGGTAGAGTTTTGCTTATGGTTGCGACTCAGCGTGCCCTTGGGACTGCGCGAAGTGTCCTGCAGCATGGGTATCTCCAGCATGGACTGCTTGCTAGACTGCAGCAAGGCCACATAGTTGCTCGCCTGCAGCGACAGCTGATGCTGATGTTGATGCTGTTGCTCCGCCCGCGTCGCCTGATCATCGCGATCCAAGCTAAACTGTCGCCGCAGCAGCCGACTAGAGCCAGGCTTGCTGTCAAACTTGGAGGTGCTGCCACTCACAGAGCAACCGCCACTGCCTGTGCCGCTCGTGCTCGCCGCGCCGGCGCCACCTGCATTGCCATACAGATACTTGCCGTCGTAGAACTGCGTTAGATTGCTCTCGCTGGGACTCAAGCATTTGTAGTGATTATATGGCGAGCTGAGATCCATCATTTCCTCTATTTTCTTATACAGCCGCGAGCTGGAGCCGCCCGTGGAGCTGGGCAGCCGATTGAAGCTGTTCGGATTGAGCAAACTATCCGGCGTCAGCTCTGATAACTTGCGCGACTGCGGACTTGTGCTCGTTGGTGTCTTGGTAGGAAATTCAGGACACAGGGTGGCATTGGGGCTAATGGTATTCGTGGAATTCGAGTCCAGCGAATAGGAGTTGGGCAAGTTGCTGGAGCACATGTCCGCATTGCTGGGCGGTGTTATTTCTACCTTAACCTCCACAGACTCTCCAGCCAGCGAAGAGCTCTGCGATGAAGAAGGATTCGTGCTAGTTCGTGATTTGTTTGCCTGCGCCTTCAACGTTATGGAATTGCGTATGAGCGATTCGTCCAGGCTGTAAAATATTTTGAGTTAATATTTGGTTTGGTTTGCATTTCAGGTTTAGTGGCGGATTACCTACCCATGTGACTCTCTAAAGTGCAGCATGTTAAATGAAGCATAAAGCATTAAATTTAATGTTTAGTTTAGCAATTAACAACTAAAGCTTAAGAAGTATTTGTTATATGTAGCCGACTTACCCAATTGGCGGTGGAGCAGGCAATGGCTTATCGAAGCCCTTCTTGCCCAGCAGCCAAAACGTGCTCATCATGCCCTTGCCCTTGATATCAATAAGTCCGCGTGGCTCAATGGAATATCCACCACGTGCCTCTAAACGATCGCGGGTTTCTTGCGACATGTGTATGCGCCAGGAGGAGCCTAAGCAAAGCAAAGTTAATTCATAGTTGCAGCTATTGTTTGCTTTGTTATGCTCACCTGTGGATTCCATGCGCGACGCTGTGTTCACTGTATCGCCAAATAGGCAATAGCGCGGCATAGTTAGACCCACGACGCCGGCACAGCAGGGACCAGTATGCAAGCCAATACGCAGCTGGAGCGGCACGCCTGGCAAATGCTTTACATTGAAGCGACCGCTTTGATGCAACAGATCCAGAGCCATGTCGGCTATCTGCTCAGCATGATCGGGTATCTTGACAGGCAGTCCACTGACCACCATATAAGCATCGCCTATTGTCTCCACCTTGTACACATTGTAGGCATTAATGGTGGCATCAAATATGGTATAGAGATCGTTGAGCAAGTCCACCACCTGCACGGGACTGCAGTGAGCAGCGATGGTAGTGAAGCCCACAATGTCGCTAAAGTAGATGGTAACATCCGAGAATTCCTCTGGATCCACAGCCAGTCCCATTTTAAGCTTCTCAGCCACAGAGCTGCAAATTGTTTATGCATAACTTAAGTTGCTTTGGATTTGTGTTTAAATCTAACCTGGGCAACATGCGATTTAGCAGCTGTTCAGTCTTCTTTCTTTCAATGTCCAATTGCTCGGTGCGCTCGCGTATCAGCTCCTCCAGATTGTTGGAGTACTTCTCCAGCATTTGAAACATGGTGTCCACAAAGTTCACTTTGCGTCCATGATTCAGCATCTTGAAGCGCTCGTAAACGCTGCAAAGCAAGAATTTTTAATCTTTTTTTTTTATCAACTTCAAACAAGTTAGAGAGTAAACGAAAAATATTTTGCTGGCAACTAAATAATTTATTTTAATGAGTGTCAAATTAAAGACACTTACGAATTAAAATCGGGTCGCATGTCCGGTTGCTCCGCCCAGCACTGACGCATAATATTAATGGCTTCCGGTGGTGCCGCCCCCTTCGAGACCGAGGGTCGTATTAGTGGCGGTGGCTTGCGAATTTTGGCAATTATATCATCCGGAGCGAGCGAGAGCATGCAGTAGGGCTCACCACGCACCACCACCTCCTGCATTATAATGCCAAAGGAGTAGACATCGCCCAGCTGTGTGCCCAGCTGCACACGTCCATGTTGATGGTGATGATGATGATGCTGCTGCTGCTGTTGCGTTGTCTTCATGCTGCGCAGCAGCTCAGGCGCTGTCCAAAGCAAATCCTTGGCATTGCGTGGTAGCGGCTGCAGGCCCTGCGATTCGTAGAATGCATTCAGCCCGTAGTCCGTAATCTTGAGCACCCAGCGTGCATCCACTACGCAGTTTCTGGAAGTGAGTGCGCCATGCACGCGCAGCGGCGAGGCATGCAGATAGCGCATGCCACGCACCAGATCCGTAAGCAGGCTTAGGCGAAACGACCAGTCTAGCTTTATCTCATCCATGATGAGCACATCCTGCAGCGAGCCGCGTGAACAGTAGTCAAACACTAGAGCTGTGCGATTCGGATCCGCCAGCCAGCCTACCAATGGATTGATGTTCTCATGCCGCAGTCCATGCGCCATGACCAGCAGATCCATTGCCTTGGAGCGCAGCTCGGCAGAGCCATTCAGTTGTATTTCCTTCAGCTGCACCAGATCGCCATTGTAGCGCGCACGCATATCCAAATGCGCGGGTATATGTCGCGCCAGGCTGCCTGCGGCTGCGGAGCTACTTTTGCCATTCACTGTCAGCGATGTGCTGGCTCCAGCTGTTCCAGCTGGAGCAGCGCTGCCATTGCCAGCTGCAGCTGCGCCAGGTATAACAAAGCCCAGATTCTTTAGCGAGCCAATGGAGCCCTTGAGCAGATCCGGCTTATCCACTTCGGGGCCACCAAACTCCTGCAGCTGCTGCAGCCAGCAGCAAAGCATTGCTTCAATGCCCTCATCCACCTGTAAAAAGTGTCAGCCATTAGCTGTAGTTACCTAATTGCTTCCGCATAGCTTACCCGTCTCGAATCTACGGGAAAGACAAAGTCACTAGCTGATAGCACAATCTTATTGGGCCCTTTGGACAAACGCTTGCGCACAAAGTAATTTCTGCAAATGATTTAATTATTTTTTTTTAATTTAATATTACAACTTGTGCCAACTCAATCAATAAATTCTTGTTGCATGATTTTTAATTAAATTCTAATTTATTGCTGTATTTATTCATGCACAAATTACTGCCAGCTACAGTAATAGAAACTTTTTTCAATTGCTCGAAAATTTGTTGGGCAGACAGAAATTGCGTAGGCTTGTTCTCTCTGCTGCTGTCAACTGCTGCTGCATGCTTAGCCCAACTTGACCTGCATCAAGTTTGCAGTTGGGCCAATGCTCAATTAACTCGGGCAGCAAATCAAGCGACAGGCTGTACCTTTTACCCTTGCTGACTGCTGACTACTGCATGTGGTTGGGCCCAGGCAATAGAAACTTTTTCCATTGCTACTCACTCACTTGCAACTTGCTTAGTTGGCTGCTCTTTCCATGGAAATGCGCAAATTCATGCAACAATTGTTGTGTGCCAGAAGTTTTGCCACGTGGCCGGCCAAGTGAGCTCAGGTTAAGTGTATTATGCGCATTAATGGGCTTTATCAAAGGCCGAGTCGAAACTCTTTGGACACACGTGTAACGGCTGCTAAGTAGTATGCTACTTTAACCTAACAACAAACAACAGCCACTACAGAAGGTTGGCAGCAGTTAAACTTTTTCTATTTATGGCTCAGCTTAAGGCTTAAACCACAGGAAAAACTTTTAGTTTGTGCGTTAACCAGCTTGATAATCATGGTCGTCGTCCAGCGGCGCGTGTACATCATTTGTATACCCTTGACAGGATGTTAATGCGAAAAGGAAGCAACTATGAGCTACTTACAGCGCTCTGGCAAATTTATGTTACTCATTCAACAGTATGTTGCTAAAATGGCAAAGTTAATGCAATATTCTTAACTTAACTTTGCGTATATATTACATATACGCATACTAATGTCTGCTAAAAAATGTTATAGCTTATTTAGTTTCATATCTTTCGGATATTTTTATTTATTTTTCATTTAAAAAATAGTCTTATAAATACGAGTATATATAATAACAAAAACCTATTTACGTATACGTAATACGCATATACATATTTATATATGTACATCAATCAATATATTAATAATATTTATAAACTGCTGCTACCCCATAAATTACATTTTGGTAACGCCCATGTTCTCATTGATTTTTATCTGAAATTCCTGCAGACCACAGCAACAAATTAGATTGTTTAATACACTTTGATGGCTTAATGTATGCTGGCAAAAATTTTTGAATAGTTAATTAGACAGGCAAGCAACGCTTGTAAGTGAGGCTTTAATTATTTACAAATTCACTTATTAAATTACAAAAGTTTGCTTTTGTGTTGGGCAAAAACATTTCAACTAACGATGAAACTTCAATTTTTAATCAACACCTGGCATAATTAGTTTATGTCACCTTCACGGCTGCTGCGAAGGGCAACGGCTACACGTTTGCTTGTTGTTTATCTGCTGCGCTGCTGTCCGGTTTTGTTTACATTCATTTTTGTGGTACACACACTAATTAAAAGTTGCTGGCCTGCAGAGTTTAACCGTGGGGCGATAAAAGTTGTACGATTGCACTTGAAGTTAACTAGTTTAAAGCCTTAACGTCAAAGCTGAATTGCAGCTGCAATTAATGAGATGGCAGCACTCACACAAACAAACAAACAAAAACACCCCAGGGAAAGTGTTGTTGACATGTCAAACAGTAAATGATTTGCTTAAACGCATTTCAAGTGTGTTGCTCCCACTGAGAGTGGAGCCATTGGAGTGGATATGTCAACTGTCTGGCTGGTTGCGAAGCTGTAACGCAGCGTATGCTACGCTTTGATGATTGTAATTAATTAAATGCTTGTCTTTAATGGCAACCCATTGTGCTACACACCTGAGAGCACACACTTGTGGTTTGCTCTCTGTGGCAATAATTCATTTTGTGGTTGGCGTATTGATTTTGCGTAAATGATTACGCCGCCAACCAAAAACTACACCGTACATCAGCTCAACAACTATATTAAAGTGTTGCAACTATTATAACTGTAGCATGCTCCAAGTCTGCAATTAATAGTGTTTGAAGCTATTAAATTACGCAGGCAACACTAACAAGAAAATATTTTCAGGCTATAACCATTGCAATTAGCAACGGAATTGAGAATATTGCCACGCACGAATTATTTTGTGCGTGGGTTAAGATTCTGCGAGATGCCATAGCAGCCTTTTGGGCGCGCTAATTGATTATTCCAATCTGCTTGGGTGTTTGCCACCACCCCCAGTTTCGCTATGTTTATTAATTATGCTACAGCGTACGCAAATCAAAACCAAATATTCAGAATTTAAATTTACATAAAATGAAAGAAGTTTAAATGAATTTGGCTTAAAGCAAAACTTTGTTTGCGCACTTACCTAACAGCAATGCCCGCAGCCACACTCGCGGCCACAATAATGATCAGCAGGCCAATGCATATGGCCACAATTGTCCAACAGATGGCGCCACAATGCCACATTTTGGCATTGCTAAGCAAGAGCCATTCGTTATAGCCCGGCTGTATCGAGTGCGTCATATAACTGCGCTGGCTTAGCTCCAGTATGAGCAATGGCCGCCATCTGTAGCTGTAGCTAGCCAATGTGGCATCCACAACAATGTCCAGCACAACAAAATCGTATTGGGGCATTGTTCCGGCACTGCCATTGCTCGCACCAATATGTGAAAGCACAAAGTCGTACAACGTGAACAGATTCATAAAGGGACGCAGCTTGTTGAGGCTGGCATTTTGATGAGCCCAGCCCATGCTGGACCACGCCTCTTGCTCTTTATACATCTCCACCTGCTCAGCCTGCTGCTGCTGCTGCTGCTGCTGCTGCTGTGGTGTGCTATCTGCAGTTTGGTTTGCCGTTGTGCGAAAGTTTCGCACCATGGCCATGTCCAGGCCGTCCGCAGTCAGCAAGTGTCGATACTTATCGCTCAGCAGCGTCAGCACCAACAGATTGCTGGTCACCAGCCCGGAATTGGGCAAGGGTATGCTGCTGCTGGCATTACTATTGCCAGTGGCCGCATTGATGCGTGCCAAATATTTGTAGAGTCGATGCTCGACATTCAATGAGCTGGCCACAATATCGATGAGCAATACTTTTGTGTGCTGTTGCTCTGCCCATTTGCCGTGCCGTAACCAACGCAGCGTGCTTTTATCGTTCAGGGGCGCCGTAATAATAATTGCTAAAGTCGGACACACAGATAAAACGGGTGAGTAAGAGTTACAGCTACAGCTACAGCTGTTGTATGTGTGTATTGAATCTCATAAAGTGTGCAATTCTTTTTTTTTTGGATATTGGTTACTCAACCCACTGGCCATGGTAGCCAACATACCTTTGCCGGGCTTATCCTCTGCATGCAGGTCACGTATTCTGTCGCCAATTTCGATGCGATAAGGTATATGCAAGTTGGTCGCTATTGCCAGCGGTAGGCCCCAATTGTCGTCTGCAAATAGAGAGTGTAGCGCATTGAATGACCATGTGATTGACTCATTGAGTAAGTGAACAAATGATTAAAGTCCACGCATAACGAGCTTAAGATTATACAAGCTGGCAACATGCTCTGATGCTTAACAGACAGCCAAATGTTTATTAATGTTAACTTTATGTTAGCCCAATGTTATTCTATACTACGAATGTAAAGGTAATTAAGTTATTCTTCAAATTAGAACCTTTTTTTTATTTTCATTGTAACAATATTAAATCATACATAATATTCTCATACTTATTTTAATGTTACTTAATATGCCTGCTGCTCTATCTAAGGCTAAGGATAAGCCTGCATGCTCTTTTGCTCTCGCGTTCGCTCATCTGCGCTGTTTAAGCGCTAAGGGAGCGACGCACACGATAAGCATCGTTTAGATGAGCTAGACGATAGGTCAGCTTGGGTGTGTGCTAAACAGAGATAAACAGTCTGGAGCTATGCGCATGTCGCTTAATCTCTGGCTTCCTGTGGCTGAGCCTGCATGCTCTTTTGCCCCTGCGCTCGCTCACCAGCTCTGCTCTAGCTAAGGCTAAGGCTAAGCCTACAAAACGCTCTCGCTCTTGTGCTCGCTCAGCAGCGCTGCTTTAGCGCTAAGGCCGCGATCCTAGGTAGGCGATAGCTTAGAGTGGGTGAGTTTAGTTGGTCGCCAGAGTTGGAGCTGTGCGCATGTTGCTTGATCACTGGCCGATTTTTTTCTTAGTCTGCTGCTTTAATCATGAAAGTGATTGCAATTTCGTTTCTCAACAAATCCTAAGCAATTATTTATTTATTTGTAGTCGGTCTGATTACTAATAGAAAATATTTTACTTCTTCATTATTTAAATATTATGAATTTTGCATACATAATTTAATTGATTATTAATATAAGCTGAAATTTAACAGCTTGGCTTAAATATATCAATACCTTTAGGCCTTTAGTTTGTTATCAAATAAATAAGCAGAAAACGAGGCGCCAAAATAATAATACTATGATATTATTAAAAAGGTAACTTTTGCTGTTCCATGCCATATGCTCAATAAGTAAAACTTAATTTTGCCATTGTCCCTAATAGATTTTTGGTAATATAAAAAGAATAGTGCGCTTAAATTTAGTTTCTCAAACTTTGAAAGCTGCGACCGTTCAAGCAGATTTTTGCAAAGTTTCTATAGAAAAGTTGCAGCAGAGCTTGTTACTTTGTTAATTCTGATTAAACTGCTCATTTTTAACATTTTGCAATTTATTAACATTTTATGTGCGAGAACAGCGAACTGTACGAATTTAAATTAACAAATGCAGCTCTTGAACGCATCCTTGCGTGCAGTCTGCGCTTGCGGCTGAACTGGAGCTGGCAACGAGGCAGCATCTCCACCAGCAGCTGCATCACCAGAGGCTGGCTTGGCTGCCTGAACACATGGCAGTGCCATGTAGCCGCAATCAGCGCGTGCGGCTTCAGGACACGGACACTTGTCCAAACTGGCATTGGCAACGAGCTCATCGAATTTCTCCTGTGCCATGGGCGCCTTGGGCACATATTTATTTTTGGGACACGCATAGATTTTCCAATTGGGATGCACCGGCAAGTAGTCGGTGCCATCCTCCAGATATTGTGCCGCCAGCTGTATGCAAATCTCTGGATCATCAACAGCTTTAAGCAGACGATCCTCGAAGCGCTTCTCTTCCTCAGCCTGTACGCGCTTCATTTCGATAATTTGCGCATCGAGATCAGCGCGATGCTGACGCTGTTGGCAAATAATCATCTGAGGTGTGACTGGCGGATGCACAAAGCGATTCTCCAGCATTTTATTCTCGCGCTGCTCTGCATCCTCACGCATGCGGCGCTCCAGCTGCTCGCATACCTGCTGCTTGAGCAGCGCATGACAGCGCGCAGCTTCGGCGGCTTTGATGCGCGCCTTCTCGGCAATGTTGCTCTTGGTGCAGACATCCACATGGTACAGATCATCAATGCGATCGTTCATCATCTTCTCAATGCCCAGCTCCAGTGAGCGCATGCGCTTCACATAGGCAATGTATTCATGTGTAGCGCAATTCAGTTGGCACTTGGCTTGCCACATATTCCGCTTGGCCTCCGCCTCCAGGCGCTCGGTTTCCCGGCAGAAGGCGGCATGCTCATCCTTCTCCGCCTGCCAGGCAGCAAGGCGCTCGCAACGACGTCGCGCTATGTCCGCCAGCAGCTCATCGCGATACTTTTGCTTATCATTGTTGGGTGGCAAATGCTGCTTGTCGAACTCCTCCAGGCGTATCTCTTCGATGAGCTGCGCTATTGCGCGTTCCTCCTGCTTTTTGATTTCGCGCTCTTTGTCGCGCTGCTCCTGCTGCTCGGCCAGCTGCTCCTTAAGCACATGGCATATTTGCTCCTTGACCTGCTCACGCTTGCGCCGCTCGTAGTTCTCCACGCGATCATACTCCTCCCAGCGTCGCTGATTCAGCTTCAGCCAATATTGCTCTCTGTCGCACTCGCGCCGCTTCATGCGCTGATTTTCCAGTATTTGCTCGCTCTGGCACAGCTTGGTGTCCGTCAAATCCTTTTGGCGCAGCGCCTCGCGTATTTCATAGCAATTCTCCATGACCTGCTGCACGCGCTTCTTGTGCACAAAGTGCTTGTGGCGTATGTCGCGCTGCTCCTTGATCTCATGCAGCTGTTCCTGTCGATTGCGTATGTCCTCATCGAAGCGATTCTTCACCTTGGTGGCAAACTCCTGCTCATAGATGGTGTCCTCATGCTCCAGCTGCTTCTTCAAACGATTGTGACGATCCTGCAGATCCTCCTCCGTTACCTGCAGCGCCTTCTTCACCAGCAGCCCAATCTGCGTATGCAGACTCTTCTGATCTGTGCGCTGTATAAACTGAAAGTGTTCCTCGCCCCTGCCATTGTCCTGCATTGTAACCAAATATACTATAATAATGATCTCTATAAAGTACAAACAGCTTTGTGAATTTATGCCTTGCCTATTTGAGTTTAAGCACAAGCAATTCGATTTAAAATTTAAGCTCATGGGAGCAGCAGCAGCAGCTCAGCAGTCGGCTGGGCATTGTGTGTGCATAATTTATGCAAAAAAGGTGTCAACAGTGCGCATTGTTTGAGCGGCTTATTGGTGCATTTTATGGTGCTGCCATTAATTGCCAATGAACAGGCTAATGAGCCATTACGCATACGACGTGTTGTCACAAGCGTTTAACTCAATGGCTGGCAACGTTTTGTCTGAATAAATCGACGCCACAGGCTAATAAAAGAGGCAGCAGCACTGAGCTCAACAGTGAGTTAGCATAAAATATTTACTCACAAAGCACATTTAGTCAGTCAGACTGACTGCGCTCGCTTTCGTATTTGAGTATGTCTGCTGTAGTCCTCGGGCCATTTGAGTGCTTGTTGCCTGTTGTAAGTGCCAAGCATGAGTTGCGAGCTAGCCCTTTACTTTATTAACAATGCAGCTAACACACACTAATTAACCGAACTGTAAACTCAACACTTGCCACAACTTTGTGCCCCAGCAGCAGCTGCAGCTGCTACTGCTGCACCGTCGAGTGCTCAAAGATGTGGGCTAACTTTATACCTTCTCTTCAAATTTCTACGCTGCAGCTGCTTGGCTTGGCACGGCTCAGCAATTTTCCCCCACGGAATATTGGCAAGTGCATGTTTGCTCAAGTGCAAAATTGTGCAATTACGCAGCAGAGCCCTCGCGTTTGCTGTCAACATGCAACTTTCTACTGCAGCGTCTGGCCTCGACCCTCGCTTATGATTTTTGGCGTGCATTGCTTGCATTTTTTTGCAGGAGAAAGTTTTTGCGGTTGTGACTATGGCAATTTGCGTTAACTTTTGTTCTGCATTTGCTGCCACTTGGTAGGCGAGCATATAAAATCACTTCGCTCTTCAACAATTTACGCTGATAATGCGCCATAAATTATTTTAAATTTAGCTATGTAGCCGCAGTCCAATCAGTATATAAGCTTCCTAAGTCATCGAGTGCTTTGCTGTATAAATGCCGCTCTATGAAAATACGCATACGCAGCGTGTGCCATGTGCTGATTGCATTGCAGTTTTGCTAGTCTAAAGCCATACTACACGGTTAGTGTCCAGGCCAATTTATTTACCTGCCCAGGCGTTTATTTTTAGTTGCCGCCTGAATTCAAAAATGTTATTTTGTATTTGTGTTTTTTGCCACTTGACCAGCATAACTATTGCTCTGCTTCTTTACGCTGCATGACATCGCAATGTGTCGTTTTTATTTCGTTTAAAATTTGGATAAGCCAGAGTGGCGAGCGGACTGTACGTGTTTGACTGCAGGCATGTATGGAATATGGATTTTGCCATTCAGCCATTTAGTTATACACTCTCTTCTTTATGATTATTGTTTTTAGTATTTTTGTTTTTTGTGTGTGCTACCTGATTGTAAATAACTACGCTTGGTTGACCAAGCCCCAAACTCAGAGCGACGCACGTTGATAGCAAAACCCAAAGAGTAACCCTAAGCGCCATTTTTATAAAATGTTTTGTGCATTTGCCTGCCACACACACAAACACACACACACACACACAGACAGACATATATATAAGTGTGTATATATGCTAACTAACTCGCACATCTGCGGTTGAATGCGCTGCAATTTAAATTTTGAGCAGCGCATGAATATTTAAATGTATAAAAGTAAAAAGCACAAATGCAAATATTCTTATGTTTATCTAAGTGTGTGTGAGTGTGTGCGGTAAGCATATAGTACTCTTTGTTATATGTGTTAGTATGCAAGCATATGCAATGCGCCAACAGTTGGCACTAAGTATTCGCTTTTACCTTTTGCAAAAGAGACGCTGGGCACCGACTGCGGCTTTTGCTTGGCCTTGGCTATGCAGCGTTAAATCTCTGTATATATGATACTATATACAGAAAATAGATTTACAGCTTGCTTGGGATTAGTTGGCAGCGCTATTTATTTAAGTAGCATATTCATTATTTACATTTGTGCGCTCATAGCAGTTTTTAGAGGATTATTAAATCATTTGCGTAACATTATTGCGACAGGCAATTCAAGCTTAAGATCGTTTGCTCTCTTTATGTTAACTCACTTTCGCTCTCTTGTTATGTTAAGTATGCTAAGCCATTTCTGTTATGTTATTTACTGCAGCATTAAATTTGTTTCATTTTGTTCTTTTCAATGCGTTTTTGCACTGAAATAAATTTAAAAGTAGAAACTTTTGCTGCTCACTCAATGCTCGATTGACTAAGTGTACTAGTTCTCGTGTGGACAATATAAAGTTTACAGCATTTTGGAGCTGGACATGCTGCCAAAAAGCTCGTTAAGTGCACAAAAATTTTTATCGCTACAAAGTCAGTCAGTGCTAAAGCACATGTTACATTAAATTGTCATTAAAAATGCTTTAAAACAAAAGTAGTAAGCGCTAAAGCCACACACAAGCACAAACACACACACACACATGCAGTCGAAAAGTTAAAATGTTTGCTTAAATATTTATGTGAAAACTTAAAGTCAGCATGTTGCATACTTTGGCCGTGCTGGCATTAAAATTATGTTATAATTTACTTAACATGTGTGTGCGTGCGTGGGTCTGTGTGTGTGAAGGTCTGGAGCAAAAGATATGGTGCAAACATTTTTTATATAAGGCTTAAAAGTTTGCGCATTAAGGCAAACACTTAAAACGCAAATTGTAAATCCGACAATGAAGCTGATTATCAAGTTTCACTTAAGGCTGTATACCTTGAACTTATTTTATAAGGCTTTAATCTGTTAAAATGCTGCAACTTTACTGTTAAACTTAATATAGTGCGTGTGTATGTGTTAAGAAAGAAACTTGTATCACACTTCTTAAGTGAAATATGTAAATATGCTGCTGCTGCTGCTGCTGCTGCTGCTGTTGCTGTTGCTGTTGTTGTTGCTGCTGCTGCAGCTGCTTCTTATTATTCTTTATAGTTTGTTGTTTGTATTTTTTGTGCAGTCTATTGAAATGCAATTAAAGTTTGAAATTGCATCTGTCGCCATCTTTTTGCCATTTACATAATGCATGAGATAAAATCTTTGTGGAAAAGTTCTTGTGCTGCTCTTCTTGGCTCAATTGATTGAGTTGTCGCCACGAACTGTTGCTGTTGTTGTTGTTGCTGCTGCTGCTGCTGCTGCTGTTGTTGTCTACTTTGTATGCGAGATGGACAATTGCCAAGAAAATAATGCTCCAGATATTGTATCTGTATCTAAAAGCAATGGTATTGCAATTTAGCAGACGTTTTAAAGCCAAAGTGACTTGAAAGTCAAAGCAATCAACTGAAAGCTTAGACAATCAAGCTTGGCATATGGCTCTTGGGCCGCACCAAAGGCATTTGCTAAGCTCTTTATGGCCAGCAGCCGTCCATTAGCTGTCACTTAGCGTAAAACAAATCATAAATAAAATGTATACAACACTGCTGCCATGTTAATTATGCTGCCATCAAAATCAGCACCAAACGATGCTCCGACACACAACGTTAATTGTTAAGTACTCGAGATTAATGTCGATGCCAACAACAACAGCAACAACAGAAACGAATTCTATGTCTATAGGCTACGTTTGCTATATGCCTGCGATTGTCAGCCATGTTTATGTGCTATTTATGAACAAAGATGTCGGAACCGTTACTCATAAAAATGCTTGACCAAACATAGACACGCACACAGCTCAGCAGGCATCAATGTAACAGTCGCATGTGTTTATTGGTGCGAGCGTAAATCAGTTAAGAGGCAGAGAAAGAGTGCGGCTCATTCAATTGTTTTGTTGTATGAAACTCACGGCCATGAGTCGTGTGTTGTCCATGTGAATTTAAAGCTGCTTGTCTAGTGTTATGAGCTGGCATTGCTTCAGCTACTTGAGCATACTGCTCATATATAGATATAGTTATGACAACTCGATTTGCGTTTTGTTATCGCCTGTGTCTTTGTTATGTTAATTTACTTATATCTTTGTGTAACATTTTTAGCTTGTTTTTTCAACTTTCTATCTTTTTTATTTTACAGCTTTGTTTTTATACAATTTCTCAGCTGCTGTCACATAATTTACAAATTTTTTGCCAGTTCAGCGCTGGGGGTCAACAAACTGTGGCTTATATTATAGAGGTTTGCATAAAGCCAACGACAACGACAACAGATGACGTTTGCATGATTTTGTGGTTTTCCTTAGCCGAGCTTTAAGTTTGTTCAACACTTAGCGCCTGTTTGTATGCAATAAACAATTTGTTTTTATGAGCCGAGCTCTGCTGTTGGCTTAATTAATTAATACAGCTGCAGTCTGTGTATGTCTGTATTCGATTTCTTTGCTTTTGGTTTGAGTGGCTTGTCATGTTTATCTTTGGTGTTTAATCCTTAATTGCTGGCGTGACAGCAGCAGCAGCTGCTTATATAGCTGACTTTGCTTTAAATACATAAGGCAACTTACTGAGTGCTCTTGGCCTTGTTACTAGTTGTAGTTGTAGTAGTAGTTGCTCGTGTGATTAGCTCTGGCCACCTAATTAAATTTCGAATGCAGCAGCGTTGCAATTTAATGGTGACTGCATATGTGTGCGTATGTGTGTGTGTGTGTGTCTGTTTTTGTTTGCTTGTGCTGTCGTCAACATTTGTGCAGAGTCTATGTGTACACAGTCAGTTGGGGGCTGAGCGTTAATCATAATAATGCCAGCACTAATTGCATTGCGTATACGCACACGTGTACTAAGAACACCAGCTGTGTTATACCCATCCGCTTGTCTGCTGTCTTAATAACCGGCCATAATTTGGTCTTTTAGGCGGGCTTCGCCGCCTCTAATGCCTTGGAGACCCATTGTCTGCTTGCTGCTAGTTTCAACTGTTTAGCTTTGACTAATGTTTGGGATATGCGATAACGTTACTGATTAATTATACACAGGAAATTGGCAGCATTGGCCATTTTAGTCGTATCGTCCTTCTACATAACTGAATTTCCATGCGGAATTTATTATAATTAATTAAATGACTTGCAAAATTCGTATTCAATAAGCCATAGATGTTAATAAACTGTCTCATTTATTAACACAATTTACAATTTGCAATTTTCAATTTAAATTTACATCTGCCTAGCGCTTCATTATTGTCATTTATGTTAACGCCTCGTTGAATAATGTGCGCAATTTTAACGCAAATTAAATGTAGACTGTCAGCGGCGTAATAGAATTGCGCATGCAAAACTGTTGAAATTATCAGATATTAAATCGTTGAACACTTACCGCCAACATAGATGTCAACCTGCGTCCAATTTAATTTGCTGGCAATGCTCTGCACGGCCAAGGAAATTGCCTCGAATGATGGCACAAAATTGCTGGAGATCTGTAAAAAAAGATATCATATACATATATTAAAAACAAAGCAATAGAAAAACGTCTGCCTAGTCTCGCTTACTAAAGGGACGCCAGCCAGCTATTTCATTTCATTTTGTGTGTCTGCTCGTTTGCTGTACCTTTAGTCTGATTAAACAAGCGTAGCAGTTGGCAAATAGTCTGATTGTTGTGTTTGTTAAAGTTAAACAAATTAAATGCTACAATAGTAGGCGTCCAAGCAGCCGTTAAGCTGTGATTGCCGTATAAACAATTCAGCAGCAGCTTGGCTAAGTGAGGGAAATGTAGTTTTAAAAATTGCTGCTCATGAGCTTTGTGGCGCAGACAAATGAGCAACATTCCTAAAGACAATTCAATCAGGTTTAATCAAAGCATTTTGCTAGATGTGTGTGTGTGTGTGTGGTGAGTGGTGTTAATGTGTGCGTGTGTATGTGCGTCTGCTTGTCTGCTACGCAACTCATGGCGTATACGCAACTTATAACAAATTTCAATCAATAATCGAACCTCATGCCCGCAACATTATCATCGTGCTCAAGCGTGTAAAGCAGCCTGTCCGTTGCCCTTAGACGAAAAAAGCAGCAAAAGAAAAAACTGAAAATATTCGATTTTGTATTGGCATTGATAAGGGGCACAGCTCACAGCCCTGCTGGCCAAGAGTCAGCACGTAGCTTTAAGTTTTTTGGTACCTTTTTGACCTTTTCTTAGTCTCTGAACTTTTCTTCGTTTTTTGTTTTGCACCCAT
This sequence comes from Drosophila busckii, assembly GCF_011750605.1. Classification (NCBI taxonomy): domain Eukaryota; kingdom Metazoa; phylum Arthropoda; class Insecta; order Diptera; family Drosophilidae; genus Drosophila; species Drosophila busckii. Next base: position 2,911,631 of record NC_046607.1, on the reverse strand, counting down.
TTGTTGACTTGATTTGAGTTTGCGCTTTGGACGACTTGTGCTGCACTCTTAGCTGCTTCATTATTTGGGCAGATGAAATAAATTGAAAAACGTTTGAAACACGTTTAGGCAGCTTGGGCATATACAACAGAATTCAATTTGAAACTCGGTGCAACAACAACAACAACAGCAGCAGCAGCGGAAGCAATCAACTCAGCTGGCAGTTGAGCCCAAGTTGGGGCCAGCTGATATGATTAGGCCATGATTTGCCATTTGAGTTCTTTGTTATGTATTATGATACAATAAATATAACAAGTAATGACAATGAATTTTGTGTGTGCAAGCAAAGGTCAAACCAATTTGATATTATTACGCTAAATTTATTAAAAAATATAACCTTTCAACAGCAGCAGCATGTCCAATGTTGCGCGCAATTTATAAAATATATATATATATATATATATATATATGTTTTTGTTAAAACAATATGCAGCTGCAAGTTGGCAGCAAAGTGCATTTTGTATGTCTTTTGACACAACGTGACCAGCAATAGCTGTCCGGGAATTTACTTGCCCAGTTTGCCAAGCAGCTAAGTGCACTTGAGCCATGGGGGAATACAATCATACATACGATGCTGCTGCTGCTGCTGCTGCTTGGTGTCTTTAGCTTTTATTGTTATGCGTTTGCATTTGCTGAACACTTTATTTTATTGTCGCACAAATTGTTAGATATTCAATCAATTTAATTAATTGCCGAAAATGGAGAACAGAATGCCAAACTAAATGAGACTCTTGTGTGATGGATTCAGGTGGCAGTGCCGAAAATCTTATGCACAAAGCACTGCCGTTGAATCAACATTAATCACAGCTGAGCAAATATTTGAGATTTGCGAACGGCTGCTAGTTTAGGTATTTGGACCCAAGCCAGCGAGCTCTTAAGCAGCCCCAACTTATATATACATTTATTTTTCTTTTTTCTGTGCGCTTTTGACTGTCGTCTTTGACATTTCGTGACAGCAACAACAACAACAAAATCTCTGCATATTTACTTACATGTTAATAATTTAAGGGCCATGTTGCATAAATATTTCTGCAGATTTGTGTTGCTGCTTTGAGCTTCAAGTTGGCAAGACTTGTGTAAATATTTGCCCAAGTTTTCAGCTTAATTTCATTTCAAAAAGTTAGACAAGCCAAGTGCAATAATTAATTTTTAATTCGTAACGATTTTGTGTCCACACCTAACTACCAAAGATGCTGCTCTTGATATTCATTTTGTGTTGTTGTCATTTGGTTATATTTTTGGTAATTTTTTTTCAATAACCGACAGCTGTCGCTTTCAGATAAAAATTAATGTACGCACACTCTTTTATGTGCAGTCATTATTATCAATATACAATAAAAATGCAAAAGTTGTCCCGGCCACTTAATTTGCTGAAAATAAATGGCCAAGACATGCGTTTGCATCAGCGCAATATTAAGTGGCAGTGGCAACAGCAGCAGCAGCTGAACTTTCTTTTGCTCACTTGGCCTACTTTCGGCCCAGAGAGTCCTGCCATAGCTCATTTGCCTTTTTCCTTTCAAGAGCAAAAAACTGTTTTTATTGTGTGGCAAAGTGCTATTAAGTTACCCAGCCAGCTGACTGACTAACCGAATGCTTGTCACACGTACACACACGCACACGCATACACGCACACACATGCAAATCAGTAAGAATGCGCACGTGCTGTTATTTGGAAAATTGTTTTCACTTTCGCTTAAGCGTTTGCTAAATTTTGGTTTCCACTTGCGCTTGTATGCATATTTATTTTATTTTGTCATTCTAACTTTTACATTTCGCCTTGTTGCTGCAAATTGAATACGCTTTGAATTACGAACTGTTTGTTTGATGTGTGGCTCGGCGTGTGCCTGTGGCAAATTGCTTTTTAATGCCACTCTACGCAGCAGCAGCAGCAACAACAAAGAGGCAACAAATCATTTTCATTTGTGACTGAATTATTTGCAATTTTCTTTAACATATTTGGCCAGTTGAATTTCCATGTTAGCACAAGTATCAATTTTTGTTGACATTTATTTGATTTACACACAGAGACACACACACACAGAACTTAACTCGAGTGTTACAATACGCAGCATTAAAGCAGCTTGAGTTGTTTACTCTGTGCTTAGTTTTATATTTCATTGTTTGTTTTCATAGGCTTAGAGCTTACACATATTTATGTTATTTACACACCTAAGCACAAAAAGTATCTTCAACAAATTGGATTGCTCTCGTGCTTAGCTGTATCATTTAATTTTAACGAAGAAGCAGCTTAACCGCTCATGCATGCGCTGGGCCCTAATGAGGTTTTTATTTTTGCCAGTCTCTCTTGCTGTTTTTTTTTTTTTCATAAATAATTGAGTGCTACATAAGTGGCTGGCTATTTAGATGGCGTCCAAAGGGCTACAAAGGTTACACAGTGCTCGTAACAAGCATCATTGAATTTATTATGATTCTCTTCTCTTTTTTATGAAAATTGTTGCTGTGTTGCTTTGCTGCGGCGGCCACTGTCATTTCACGCTAATTGTCATTTAAGTTAGCTTGACATTTGCCTACGACCTACAACGCACGCAGCTGTCAACGGTCGCTGCCAAGTTTTTGCAAAGTTTTCAGAAATATGAAGCTTGCTGTTTGATGTTGCGAATTCAATGCGCAGTAAGTACTTCAAGTTAAATTCAACTTGTGGCACTCGTAGTTTTAAGTCTGCAAGCTGAAGTCAGCTTTACTTTTTGTTTATCAATAAATATTATTACAGCATTGTCGAGAGTTGACCATAAAGTTGCATTGTTGTGGTCGTATCATGTCACAGCCTTACTACAGACAAGTGCAGTTGGCGCCACATTAAATATGCATGCCATTCTCAAGAATAATCCTGCATGTGCCACAGCAGCATACAGTGTGGCGCATATGGCTTTACTTTCTTTGCTGCTTGTTTGGAATATGTGAAAGTGAATTGATTTTCAATGCATATCACGCAAATTAAGAACAATTTCATTTTCATTTGCCTGGGCTCATGTGATTGGCATATTTGATGAGACTTAAGGCGAGAAGCCAAGAAAGCAAGCAGACGAAGCCAATGCTGTTAAAGTCAGTGTGAATGAAAACATTACGCATACGCAGCGTTGGGCATTAAAGCAGCGTGCAGCAGCTGCGACTTCGCTGTTACTTAATGAATTTTCAATGCCGCATAACAACATGAGATTAAATTAATTGCGTATTGCTTTATATTGAAAGTAAACAATGCTAAAAATAGCTAAGCAACTTAAATGAGCTTTAAGTCTAGCACGACAACAAACCTAAATCAAATCCCTTGTTAAAGTTGCTTAAACATTTTGCACTTTTACCACATGTGGCTACTGCTGGTTCATTGACCCCTCGAGCTTAGCTCGGCGCCATAATAAAGAAGCCAATTTCAACATTGAGTGCTGCTGCTGCTGGTAAACAAAGCTCCATTTGCTTTATCATTCACTGCAAAATATTACGTATACGTAATGGCTACTATTTGCCATTTTGTGCTGCGATAGCTTTTAGCGCACTACGCGCTGGTGTGAGTAAGCGCATGATAGAGTGTTGTGCTATGACAAGATGACAACTGCAAGTTTTCTTACTGCCAAGTGGCAAAAAGTCCACGGAATGGGTGCAGCCAAGCACATTCGCTCTCTTTTTTAGTAGCAGACGAACAAACAATTCACAAGTTGCGTTGCGAAACACACGAGTGCACTTAATTGTGTTTGTGTCTGGTGTATCACGCTGCCCGGCAAATGCACGAGCGCATTGAAAGTGAAAGTGAAAAAATTGAAGCAATGGCTTAAAGCCAATACGGCGTATGCATGATATCAGTGCTACAGCAGCAGCGCAGTTTGTTTTAAAGTCAACAGTTACTTCAAGCCCAAGCTTACGTTGCCATTTTCATTAAAATGCCATAGGACACCGAACTATTGTTGTTGCTGCTGCTGGTGCTGGCGCTGGCTAACCCTGTTGCAATAAATCCCTCTTGCAGCTTCGCTACTGTCACCTGACATTGTCTAAAAATAATTACTGCAGCGGCTTTCACAGGCATGCGTGCAAACGCGAAATCGAATTACAAAATGCCAGCGCTGGGGATTACACAACACGAAACAAAACAAAAAAAGTGCCAGCGCCACTAGCAGCGGCTGACTGGGCTTGGCTCGAGCTGCACATAAACAGCAATCAATCATGATATTGAAATTCAAAGACGCGGCATAAGCAACAACAACAGGCTATAAATCTGTATAGCTACAGCTTAAACTTTAATGCGCTAGCAATGAAATTGCACTCTCAATCGAGTGCAAACTATTGCATTGTTAGGCTCGAAGGACATTTTTAAAAGTTGCTACAATTGAAACTCAGTTGCCAGCTCGTTATCAGAGCTGCCGCTCTTAACTAGGCATGCGTTTGTCAGTTGTCAGTTGTCGGTTGTGCTGAGTGAAAGGCGCAAGCTGGCAATACACATTGCTTGACAGACATGGCTAAGGCAAGCTACAGCTACAGCTACAGCTGCAGCTGATAAAGTGCATTGGCAACTGACTGACAACCTGAGTGAAAGCATGAAAGCATTACTCAGCTTAGTTCTCATCTGATTTCGTTAGATATTGCAGACAAATCAATTTTGCTTTTCATTTTACAATGCATTAATTTTCAGCCATAAAAATTTACTTAAATATATATATAGCCTTTCATTTGATTCCTCAGCAAATTTATATGTTTACTCACTGAATTAATAAGTATAAAAATTTATTTTGTGGAATGTTAACTCATTATGGCCATTATTTGTTAGGTTTGCTTTGTTAGTTTTATATACCCAAGCAGCCTTTGGCATCAAAAGCCACAAAAGTTTGACACACAATTCAGCAGATTTACCAAAAATCCTTGCTTACATATATATATAGTGTAAATAAAATAGAAAAAAGATTAGTTTGTTGGTTTTTGTTTGCATTTGAAACCCAGTGACCATTATGGAAATATGTTTTATGCGGGATTCTCTTTGCATTGTATTTGCTTAGCTAAGCGTTCTGAAAATTGTTTGATGTTTACTTGAATTGAGTCAGCTAGACGGCAGCCATTTATCTACGCTAGTAGGCAAAAACTAAATGTACATTAGCTTAAACTAAATTTTATTTACAATGAGATTTAAAAATAGGCACAAGCCTAAGAAAAAAACGCTTTTAGCAAAGTGTATTAAATTTCTCATTATCCATGCATATATTCAACAACACGTATTTGTGTAAAAGCATTTTTAAATCTGCCGGTGTGTTCAATTTGCACATTGAAACAATGATAAATGCAAATTGTACGCGTGCAAATTGACAGTTGAGTTTGGAACAACGCGGCGTATATGCGCTGTTTCTTTAAGCTTTAAAGCAGCGCAAAACGTTGTTTTTCATTTGGTTCTTAATCCCAAGGCGTTGCAAGCAGTTTACAAATTTCTCTTTCTTCTGGGAGCAGCTGCAGCCCGAACGGATGCACGTGGGTCGCTGTCGCTGATTTAGAGGGCTGCTGCCCGTTGGGTAGGCGTGTGTTATTGCAGTCGCAGCGCATAAATATTGCATGGTGCATAAAAATCACACTTAATTGCACGTTTTGTTACTTTGTACGCAGCTCTGTGCTATAGCTGGGGCTATAGTTTTTATGGTTGCACTTGCTTCATATTCGTAGCATACTTTCCAGCGTTGCAGCTGCAGCAGCGCTCGCGTGTTCGCGTGTGTGTGCGTAGCAGGCTCTTGGTTGTTTTTGCTGTTGCTGTTTGTTTTGTTGTCAATTAAAAACACTTTTATCTGCTACATTGTTTTGTGGAAGCACACGAATGAATGAAGCTTGGACTTTGAGCTCAGAACTGCCGCACAGCACGTGGCGCAGCTGGTGGCTGCGGTTTAGTGGGCGTGTTCATGTATGGGCGTTGCATGCACTTAAATGGCCACATGCGCTCACTTTGCTGCAGCTTCCATTTATAACACCGCCGCTAGTAACTGGCTTAAAGCATTTAAGTTGTTATGCGAAACAATGTAAAATTTTATTAACTGCTCATGAACCTGTAAACAATGTGACTACATTGACTCATTTAATCAACTTTTTTAAACACACACTTTGTCAATTATAATTTTTAATTTAATTTTGTGCTTTCAAAGGCAAACAATCCAATTAATGCTTACAGCATGCTGCGCTTAATTTCATTTAAATTCATTTAAGTGCACATTATAACATTTTAGTTTTGCCCTGCTGCCCCAATGCTTGTGAAAAAATGTAAAGCAATATAATTTTAAATGCGCTGCTTGTGCAGAAAAAAAATAATATAAGTGCCACAAAAAAATAAAGCCTACTTAGGTCATATTATTGTGGTAACAATGGCGCACATTTTACAAATGAACTGTTTACGTTGTGCATTTTTTTTTTTTAATACTGCAATTGTTGAACAAATGTCAAGTGAGTAATAATGGCTTATTATTGTTATTATTATTTTATTAACCTAAACACTGTAATTGAAATGTTGAGTTATAGTGCATATTATAATGTTATTTATTAAATCAAGCCATTCGACTAACTATTGATGCAATCGCTGAAAATTAAATGAAAACCGCATAAAGTTGAATGCAATTTAAGCAAATTTTGTCAAGTTGACAGTGAATCAAGCGCGCAATAGCTAGTCACTTATTAAGTGTTCGCTTATCGCTTCAATGCACATGTGGCTGACTTAATTTATTTTCATTTGTCTCTAATTGCCAACTTTATGCAAGTGTTAATTTCTCAAAGAAATGAATTTTAACTTTGACGTGTCTAAAATGCCAAACATTTCATCAAAGCTTTAGCTGGAATTTCTTCACTCGAGCATGCTAACGTTTGTGCGCTTATAAATAGATTTTTAAATTTTACACATGCATTGCATTGCTGAAATCAGTTGTAGAAAAGTTCTTGGGGAAAGTTCGTGTAAAGTGCACCTTGGCAAAGCTGATAACAAGTTTGGCACTTTTACTCAAGTGTTTACTGCTGCATTTGATGTGCATATCCATTACTTAAATAACTTTCTCAAATGCTTGGCTGCCTCAGCTGTTGGCATCAAAAGCGGGCTCATAAAAAGCAGACAGCTGCCAGTGTAAGCAACATTTTTGTTTATGATTACGCAGCATTTTTATGTTAACTCTACAAAATATAAAGCAACGAAAGAAAACAGCACAAAGCAAACAGCAAACAGCTGGTGTGTCACCTATAGGCTGCAGGCAATGCAGGCTTAGCCTGGCAAATATGGGTCTCTCTCCCATTTGCATTTGCCACTGACTGAGCGCGTCGAGCACGTTCACTAGTTTACGTTCAGCTCGACCTCGACTCTGCTGTCATGTTAAAGGCGCCGCGCCATGCCAACCGACAAGCATCGTCGTGATGCATAAAGATCAGAAAACATGACACAGTAACAAAATGAAATATTGTTGTTGCGCTCAACTTGAGTGCACATTGCACATTGGAGACAGTCTGCTGTTCATCATCATAAGCTATGTATTGACTGATTCGCATTTGCGTTGTCCGCGTTGCTTTTCATCAAAGCTATTTATCTTACAGCTTTAGCTGGTGCTGCTGCATTGGTCGCTGTTCATTAAAATCGCATAGCTCAGACAGCTAATTTGTCAGTTATTTTGTCAGCATTTGTCGCAATGCTGCAAACTTTTCATTAATAGCTTGTCAGCAAAGTTTACAAGACTTTTGCACACTTGTCAATCAAAAAAATTGCTCAGCACTCAGCAAGAATTGCACACATTTCATATAAATTTTTTCACTTTAAGCGTAAAGTCAACTGCAAGTGCTAGGCTGCAACACAGCGAGGCTGTGTGGCAAAGTCTTTTGCACTTGCCACAAAAAGTAATTTCATGCTGTTGTCATGTCGACTTTCGTCAGCTGCTGCTGCACCATATTTTGGGCAAAGTGAATGCCTGCCTGACTTCGTGGCTTACAGCCGCACAGACTGTTTGCCATTTCCGCTGCGCATACCCAAAAACTGAACTTAATAAAGTTTTGTGGGTGGCGCTGCTGCTGCTGGTAGAGAATTGTAAAATTTGCCTGGCGGTCATAGTTGGCAACAAAATTATTTGTGTTTTAGCAAAAATACAAACTTAAGCTGCTTTAATAATTTGTCATGTTCATTTGCTATTTGCATTAAACCATAAAAAATTGCAATTAAGATATTTCATCATACTTACTTTCATATGCGGACAGGGCCATAAGACGACACTCTTGTTATAATCGCGAGCAAGCTGCTCAGTCAGCTGTTGGCAGTTGCCCAAACTGCGGGCATTCTCCTCCTCTTGCTCCTGTTGCTGTTGTTTCATTGCTGCTTGCTGTTTTGTTGCTGATAAAGTGTCTGCCGACAACTGTTTCATTTTAATTTTGGTTTGCTGCTGCTGCTGCTGACGCTGCTGCTTTGCTGGGTCAACGCTACCGTCGTCGTCGCTAGCAGTGCCATCCAAGTCGGTGTCTACATTAATGCCCGCATTTAAAGTATTTACAACGCTTGTGTATTCGGGTTGCTCAAGTAATTTAATGAAGCCACTTAAATCTGTGCGTCAGCAGCGTCATCATTGCCAGCGTGCGGGAGAGAAACAAGCAGAAATATTTTTTATGTGGCATATAAAAATCGTTGCATATTTAAACCCTTTGTGTGTGTATGTGTGTGTGTGTACTTAAGCAGTGTAGTTACAGTAACTGTTGATGAAAGGCAGTATACCACAGACAGCAGTCCTAGCAAACTGAATTGGAGTGCCATTGAGCAGCTCTCTAGACTGTGCACTGACTGCTGCTACATACTGTAGCTGGCTGTGACTGAGCGACTCACAGTGTGAGAGTTATGAATTTACATAGTACCAAGCCATAGGTATTTTGCCTCTGCATAATATATTCAACTTTTTGGTGCTCATGATATTTCATTTCTGCTTAAGCCAAGTGGGTTTACCACAGCAGTTAACAATTCTTTGTGGTTAAAATGCAAGGCGCACTTTATGGCTGAGCAATTACCTAGACTGATTTTTGCATAAGTAATCGATCTACAAAAGCTGCAGTCTTAAATGAATTAAACTGTTTGCTTTTGTAAAGTGCAAATGTAATTTAATTCACACAGTTGATTCAAGTTATTTACAAACCGATTTAAATTGTAATAAAGTAGTTGTTAACTTAGTTGTTTTCAAACTGGAATCCAATTAAGCTTAGACAAACATTTTGACTTGATTTTAGGGCTGTGTATTTGAATAGATTGCCATTGTTTTTATATTGATACAATAATTTATGAAACCTATGTAGCTACTCTACTAAAGTAACCCAACATAATTCCAAGTATTCCTTATCTACATAAAGCAACAGTTTTAATTACTAGCTGCTGTAATATTTGTGCTGTAGCAAGGGCAAATAACAAAGCAAATGCAGTGCAGAGACAAACTTTTAAACTTGTGCTATGCCACCTTTTAATTTGTTGCCTTTCTGTAGTCGAGCTAGGCAATTCATAGAAATACAATTTATATAATTGTCCCCGGCCTTTTGTGCGACCACAAAATACGGCGCCTGCCAAGTTGTCTGTGTGTGTGTGCGTATGTGTGTGTGTGTGTTTGCTGGGTCAGCGTTATGTGAAACGATAAGTTTGCTCCGGACTTGTGTGGCTATAAATTGTGGTAGGAGTGGACAGTGTCAGGATGCAGCATATGCAACTAAAATCAATTTCAATATTTTTCAACATAAAAACATGCCGCACAGGCAGAAAGCAAGAGAATTTATTTTGCATGTGGACAACACAGCACAGGTAATAGACATAGAGAGTGCAAGATGAAGCTGCAGATAAAGAGCGAGAGCGAGAGTGAGAGTGTGCAAAGAAAAAAGTGCAACATGGGCTACGAGTTGCGACTGTGGAAATTGAATTTCGTTGCCAAGCTTCTAAATCAATTACTGCAATTTATTTTGTCAAAGCGCAGCTGAAAACATCCTACTATTAATACGACGCTTTAATTTATGTCATGCCAACTGGGCAACTTTTTTAAAGAAATATAACATTTGTTGCAATGCGCCCCGAAACTTTGGCGCCAAATAAGTGAGCAATGTGGCAAGTTTTTGGCAGCCAACTGGAAGGTTGGTAGGTGTTTGCAGTCAGTCGCCATGTTTACTTAAAACTAACAAAAAGAAAGTCAATTGAAAGCATAAAACAAACAGCAAAGCAGACCAACAAAACTTTAGCACAATCTAGTTGCAAATTAAAGTGCGCAAAAACTTTTGCCTTATCGCGATCTATTCATTTAAGGCAATCAAATAAACTGAATAGCGCTGCAGCAGTCTTAATTAATATGCAGCTTAATGGCATTAAAAGTTTGCTAGATTTGATTGATATTGATAGTGGCAGACTTGACGGCTGGCTGCCATAAATAAATACATTTTAATATACATAAGTCAGCCACAGTCACCAACAGATTTTCAAGCGGAAATTGCACAGCATCGGCAGTGAAAGCAGCAGGCAGGCAAGTCCTTAAACTCGGCGTGTGCGTCGCTGTAATTGAAGGCAATGTTATTAACGTTGCAAGTACACAAGGAAATGTTGCAGCAACTGCTGCTGCTTCTGCTGTAGTTAAAAAACTGACAGCCAACTGCTGGCATATGGTAAGAGTCCTATTAACTTAGTTGCTTCTTGCGCTTTAATTAGTTTAAATAATTTTATTATTCAACTTTGTTTTTTTTTTCAGCTGTTGCTGCTGCTGCTGTCGCTGTCGCTGTAAGAAGTTGGCGCATAATGCATGCAAATTAAGTTTACATTGGGGACAATGCTGCTCGGCTGGCAGCCAAAGCAAACTTCTTTGGTTGCAGTTGCCATTATATAATACAATGCTGATGAGGCGGCAACAGTCGGCTTCCAGGAAGAATCCTTGGCAATTATATAAGCTTTACTTTGATAAAAAGCCTTGTTAATTATATAGCTAGTGGAAAAGTAAGTTGAGCTGTTGCTACTACTGTTATGTTTCTTAGAAATAAAACACTTTGGAAATTCGTAGAAGCTTGAAAAAGTTTTTACAGTGGGCACTGTCCAGCTGCGTAATGAAAGTTAAAATAAATTCAATAATAAATACTCGAATGGCTTGCAGCACAGCCAAGTTCAAGTTTAGTGCTTTATTTATTTATATATATGAAAAAGCAATTATGAACTGCTAGATTCAAGGGCTTCAATTCAAAAGCATTCTGAGTAATTGAGATTTATGTTTTGCTAGCTGCTCAACTATGTGACACTGTTGAAATATTCCTTTGATTTTTGATACGCTGCTCAAAGTAATTAATGCCAGCGAATGACATTGAATTCGCTATAAATGTAATTCAACTGAATAACCATAACATAAATGAAAGTGTAGCTTGATAATAATAAATAAAGTTCAATGCGGGCCAACAAAAATTAAGTATACGTACCGACATCACGTAGAAACTCTACTTTGGCATTATACAAATGCACTTGGAAGAAGTCTAGGAAATATTGAAAGCCCTGTTGCACATGCATCGTATCAATGTGCAATGATGATGGTATTAAAACGGCCACACGCTGAGCCGCCAAACCAGTGACGTGGGTTTGTTGTTGTTGTTGTTGCTGATGACGTTGTAGCTGACGTGGTTGTCGTTGTTGCTGCTGCTTCTGTTGCAGCTGCTTTGTGGCAACGTTTTGCTTTTGACGTGCCTGACGTTCAGATTTTCGCGCATTACGCTTCTCTTGTTGCTGTTGCTGTTGTTGTTGCAGCAATGTTGCTGTTGCTGTGATGAAAATTGAATTGCTGCTTATTGTAGTTGCTGCTGTTGGCGTTGTCGCTGTCGCTGTAACTGTCTTGGGTGTTCCACCAGCAAACGATGTGGTCTGCTGGGCAAATAGCGAAAGTGGTTGGAAGGTGGTGCTGGATGTGAGGGCGGCGTGGTGGGAATTGAGAAAGGAGAAGGCCGTCAGCAGCAGAAATAATTTAGCAATATGACAGATTGTTAACTTCATTTATGTTGCGTATTTTGATTATTGCCGGCGTCTATATTGTTGTAGCTATATTTATTTCTATGTTGCTTTATTTCTTCGCGTCCGCTTCTTTGTGACTATGGTGCCTTCAACTTTGCTATTGCAGAGCTGCTGACTGGCCCAGTGCTAGTTTGCTGCTGCAGTCGTTTACATTTGGTAGTGTGGCCAACGCTCGCTGTGACTTGGTTGCTTCGTTGGTTAATGAACTTGGCTCGAGCTACATTCAAAGTTGACATAATTGCGTTGCTATTGCTGGGCAAATTGCAGTTGCCTGTAAATAAATGTGTATGCAGAAAATGTGAGAGAGAGAGAGGAAATCAAATTTATTTTTCAGCTTCCACATCCATGCAAGCTCGGAAATGAGTTTGTGCATATTGAACATTTGAGCAATTTAAATATTTTGCCTCAATAATTTTCGATATAGAGCCCCTAAGGGCAACAGACACAACTTGACGAAAGTGTGCCGCTTTATATGTATGTGTGTGTGTGTGTGTATTGATGGAACTTTGGCAGCTTGCTAGATACTTAAATATTAATTTGCTAAGGGACTAGGCTAAACTGAAGCGATTTACACGAATGATTGACTCAAATGCATAAGAAAAAAATAATTAAAACAAATAAGACTTAACATTTAAGGTTTCAGCCTCAACGTACGTCACTTGCTTAAAAAATGCGCACACAAATTAATTAAATTAAAATTTCAAATTAGTTTAAAAGTTCCGCACACACACACGAACACATGCACACATATAGACATAGAGAGCGACACGCGTTTCCGCCAGCCTGGCAGTCAAGCGTCCGTTGCTTCAGCTTGAGTTGCTACTGCCTTTGCCGACTGGCAACATTTTTATGCACGTTTAGGCACTCGCCCATACACATGCGTAGGCACACAGGAAACACTCAAGCATATACCACACACACGCACACACACATGCTTACACTCACTCTTAAATGTCAAGCTCTGCATAATTCAGGGCGCAAATTTGGCTTCATTTTGGCGGCGGCTGCTCTTTGTTGCTATAAAAACCGAATTGCCATAAAATTGATTGCGCCTAAATAAATATTTTGTATATTTTTGTAGTGACTGCCTGGGACACCAGCTAGAAATTTTACTGAGCAGCAGCCACGTCTATATGTATTCATTCAGTGCTGTTTTTAACCTTTACTTCCTCAAGCCCCAACTCTTTGGTTTCTGTTTACTTTTGTTGCGCCTCGATTGCTTTGCATTTTCATATCCTGTTGTTAAATTCAAATAAGGTATAAACACTATATAGAGCTATAAATGTGAGAGCTTAGGGTATCTTGGGTTTGAGCAGCGGCTAAAAAAATACTTTCAACTCTTGATTAACCAATTTTGTAGCTGCCACACCCAGTGTACGTGTGTGTGTGTTTGAGAGTGTGTGCAAAGTCTTAAAACGCTCTTTATCTATTTCAAAGGCTGTTTGTCTCTCAGCCTTGGCTGACTTTATGCTTGATTACCTAAGCGAGGCAGTCGTGCAGCAATATTTCAATTCATCAGCCGTCGAGTTCAATCTAAACTTTCATTTATATATTAAATTTTCGGCGCTGGCTGGCGCTTAAACTCGCCGCACCTTACGCAAAGCCAGCGACAGCTTCATTCGATTGCCCGGAAATGATTGATTGCTATTTTGTGTTGTCAATGGGCCAAAATAAATAAGCTGCTCTCGCTGCTTGGCTTCGTACGCAAATTGTCGCACAATATGAATGCCAATGCCAATAAGCAAAATATGCTGGGCGCATGGCTGGTCACATTGTCAAAAGTGTGAAGCTTAGCAAAGCCTGTTGTTGTTATTATTATTGTGGTGAATTAATGATAAATTATGCTTGGAATTATGAATGAGACAGCTTAAGAAATTGAAAGCATAAGCAAGCTATACCGAAATTCAACTGTCATGCTTTTATGTTAAATAAATGGCCAACAGATGCTAAGCCAAGTCTCCATTTTAATAACTGTTAATGCAGCTGCATGGCTTTGAGCAACAACTTGTGGAAAATAAATGGCCAAGTGAAAATACAGCGCAAGCAACAAAATTGCTTTTAATTTTATGAGATTTTATAAGCAGCATAATAAACTGGCAGCTAGTGGACACAAGTGGGCCAAAGAAACGAACGCGTATAGAGAACGCACAACAATAACAATCGCAGCGATAAACAGCAACAGCAGCAGCAGCAACAACATCGCTCGACGCTTATATAAATAAACATATTAAAAACTTTCAAGGATGCGTTGTGTACAAAACAAACGCTGGGACGACGACGCTAGGCAGGCCTCGAGCTTTTGTAATATACTTTAGATGTCTTCCCCTCTCACTCTCGCACACACACTTACGCTTAGGCACGCCTCATTTGTCTCGCTCTACTACTCATCTGCCGCTGGCTTGCTTTTCGCCATCATGTTTACGTTCATTTATTTTATTTAACTCAATTTTTGTTATTTTTTTCTTTGCTTCTCGTTCTCTTGCTTTTGATGCCTATTTTTATATTTCTGCGCCGTGTCCTTTCTTAAGGGCATTATTATTAAGGTACACACACACACACGCGAAAGCGCACACATACACATATGTATAGTTGCGCAGTAATGCGTGTGGTTTTCGTCTTCATGCTACGCTAGCTGGCAGCTTTTGGCCTCGATTGCGTATACGCAATGTTGGCGGGCAACAACAGCAGCAGCAGCATCCTTACAAATTTATAACCACTTGTTTTCTCGCTTATTTACATACATATTGACACACAGCAAACGGCAGTTAGAGCGTCTGAGTGTTTGCGGCTCTATCTGGAGCATCTTTGATAGTCACACACACACACATTCAAACAAAAACACACAAATGCATTAAGGCTCAACATGCTTGAGGTCTTAGTTCGGCGGCATCTTTCCAACTAACAATGTGTAGTAAGTGTTGCCCCCACGGCCCCTGCTCGAGTCAGTTGCTTCTTCAAGCTCAAGTTCTAACACATTTGAAGCGCCTGCTGGGCTGCCTGTCTACGCTGCTCTATAAGTATTTGCGTCTCTCTGTGCGCGTATTTTATTTACCATATGCTCTGACTGCCAGCAGGATATAGACGGCTTTGGCTGTGCGCTGCAATTGTCGGTTAGTTTGTGTGCTTCAAACTCTTCAAACAGAACTTGAGTACTCATGTGTCTGCCATGAGAGTATGCAAATTGTAAAGTAGTATATGTAGTTTGAAAACTTTAAATTATTAAGCAATTGCCAGACAATGTTTTGCCATTTAGCAATAATATATTTCCTCATTTTGCTTAACTGCACATACGGCTTCTGCTTCTGCTTCTGCTTCGACGCGCCTTCAATTTGTCTTGCCTGCCTTACATATTCTATTCGCATTCCGGCTACGGCTTCAGCTTCAGCTGCTGCTGCTGCTGCTGCTGCTGTAATAACTCAATTATATGGTTGCTCTGGTTACGCTGACAAATGTTTGCCTACAATATTTTACGCATCTTGCGCTTGTTGTTGCTGTTGCTGTTGTGATTGTCGAGGCACAAGGCTGCATAAGTCCTGCTCTAGGCTGTACGCTAATTGAGTCTGCCTTGGATTTGTCTTTAGCCAAGGGCAAGCTTGAGCTGCTTGGCTATCAAGGCTTATTATTTTCCTAGTACTTGACGCTTTTATAAATAACATTACATGATCTCTAGCACGTCTTTAAGTTAAAAGCGTCAGGCACTAAACTCTGTGTGGGCTTCCACCGAAAAATTGGAAATCCGCAAACGTGGTTAACCGTAGTCAACGTTGCTTTTTGTTGGGCTTTTAATTGATTGGTTGGTTGGCGTGCATGTATTATTTAAATTTAAGCATTCTGTGTCTTGTGTCAAAAACATATTTAAGTGTGCGTCAGTTTAACATAAACAATTCAGCGCTACGTTTAAGCTTGAAGAGTGTTTTTTTTTTTCATTTAAGCTTGTGGTGAATCTATTTTTTGCCCTATTTTTGTGGTTTTGGCTTAACTTTGACCGCAATTTAAGCCCTGCGTTGACTGCAAATTCACTTTACCTGACATGTGTGTGTGTGTGTGAGTGTGAATGTTACACTTGCAGCGTAACGAGGAAAAAACGTAACTTTTCAACAATTGCGTGTTCTGCTCTGCTGCTCTTCAGTCTCTTTCTATTTCTTTTGCTGTCTGTTTCGCTTGGTTTTTGGCGACAAAAATCTCTTGCGCAATAGACGCCTAGACAGCTCAAGCTAGCAGCGAGGCAAAGAGAGAGGCAAGACGTTTGTTGTTGCTGCAGTTACAGCTTGTTGTTTATTACCGTTACAGCTGTTGGTCGTATGTTGTTGATGTCTGCCTTTTTGTTAGTATGCGTGTGTGTGTGGGTGTGAGCTGATTTGTTTGTGCAAAAATTAGTGGCAAGAGGTAGTGGCATGGCATGAACTTGAAATCGTTTGCAACACTTCCACACTCAAAGTGCTCGAATTTCTTCTGCCTGCTCTTGTTTTTCTTGCTGATTTGCCTTTGAGTGCGGTAATTGTATTCAGAAAGTTGTATCGTTAGTTTTGCTGCTATCTCTTTCGCTCAGTTTATTTGTTGTTTTGTGTCTTTAATTGCAGCAAATGTCAATCGACACAAATGAGTTTTCTTTTGACTTTGGTCTGCATGTGCATAGGTTAACCCAAAATTCTTTGCATAAAGACCACAAGCATATCAACTTTATATGCTTTAAATATCGACTATAAGGCTGCAGCTTAAATTTATTATGCAAAACAGCATTGCTGAGCAAATATCAAGCAATTTACATAGCATTATTCGCTTGAAATTATGTAAATATTTTTTGCCACCTACATACTTTTTAAAAAATTGCCAACTTCTTATGCTATGCTTTTCATTAAAATTCAGCGTAAAATATGAAATTTGAGCGAAATACAGCAGGGACAAGTAAATATAAGTAAACCAAATTCCAGCAACGAAATCAGCGCATAATTTCATAATTTCTAAAGCCAACAACAGCAATAAAAGTTTATGTACACACCACAGCTATATACAGACATATGTGTAAACATGAGTGTGCTGCGTATCTGAGCAGAGCTTGGCATGTCTTTGTATGCAACAGAAATCAGTGCTAATAGCAATTTACATTTTATATATGTGTGCACTTTATATTGAAATACAGGCGTACGTACATTGGAAAATTCCAAACGCTTGCTACTTAACATATTTATTTACATTTTATTTGATTTGCGTTGAGCATAAAATCTAACCTTAATACAATTCGCTGCCTGCTACGCTTGCATGCAAAATAAATTTTCTGTCTTAAAATAAATTAATGTTATTTGCTTACGATTAATTGCGCGCTTTCGCACATAATTAGCTTAGCTGTTGTATCAATATTGATTACATTCATCAGCGATTGACTATTGAGCAATAAACATTGCAAAGTGTTGCTTAATATAATTAGCAATTGCTTCACTTTCAATCCAAAATCTAAATTGTGACAACTTAACTAATTTGCTGACACCACATTCGACTCGGCTGCAGCCAGCTCAATTGCCAAGGACTTGAGTTGAATTTATGTGGCCTAATTTGTTCCGTGAAGCCTGCGCATAAATTTGGTCAAGTCAAGTCTGTGGTCGCCTTATTTTTGCCGCTTTGGGGCAACCATAAACATTTTCAATTTAATTTTCATGGCTGCCAAACAGCGCTACAAATAGTTTCGCATATTTCACGCGCTCAGCACAACAGACGTACAACCAAACTCCACTAAATTTAATTATGCGCACACAACATTCATTTTCTCATTCATTTGGGCTGCTGTTTCTCGTTTTGCTTTGCTGCTGCTGCTGCGATTTTTTATTAGATTTTTGGCATTTGCTGGCCCGTTGTCTGCAGCACTTTTTATGGCTGCCGAGAGAGATAGAGAGAGTAACCTAACCCTTTTTGTTTTTTTTCTTGGGGTTCGTTGGTTGCTTGGCGGCCTAAAGTAAGCCCTTTTTAATGCGCTTTGACCTTGCGAGCTGTTGTCGCCGCCGCCTTTGGCTAAGCTGCTGTGATTCTGAGGCTGTAGCATACTTTTTGGGGCACACAGTCGCTTGACGCTCACCAATTGGGTTAATTGAATTTCCCGTTGAGCTGAAGCACTGCAGCAGCCCAAGCTGGCTGTCAACTAATTTCATTTCGACTGTAGCATATTGCGTTGCCCAGCAGCGGATTATGTGATAAAGTATACGACATGTGGGAGAAGCAATACGACTATGGGCAGCATTATATAAAAGCTGTTGAAAAATGCGCTTATTTAATTCCGTTAAATTTGCTAGCCACTTAACTTTACTCACGTATATGCAACGAGACTATCAAGCTTTTGCCTTTGACGCCAGCACACAACTAACCAAACGAGTATACCTCAAACCCCAGCGGCAGCGGCAGCCGTGGCAAGCTCCAATTTCGTGTTTTCTAATTGAAATACAGTGCAACTATGCGAAAAACTTGTTGAGCAAGTTTCGAGCCGAAAAACGCTGCGTCGAATGCGCTGCAGACTGTTTGCCGTGCTCTACACACATGTATAGCTATGTTAGTGTCTGTGTGTGTGTGTGTGTGAGCTTGTCGTTACATGCATACACATGTATATTGTAAGCACATTACGGCACAGCTCATTGCAGCGCATTCAGCTGCTAAAGCAAAACCAAATCTAATTGCTAAAGTTGTTTGTTCGCAATGCTTACAAGAGTCCTTGCCGACAGTCGATAGCAAGAGCAATTGAAAGTGCCATTGTAAGTGCCTAAGCTTTGTTTGTAAACACATTGGACAGAGCATTGCATAGTCGTTGTCGTTGTGTGTACTGTGATTGCTAAAGTCAAACGTAGCGCACGTATCTCTGGGCTAGCTTCACACCTGCCAGAGTTAACTCATTTACATGCTAATTGAAGCGGATTTTGCTAAACGAATCGCGACAGTTGAACGCATTGTTTGTGAGCTATATGAGTTGTGTGCATGCCAGGCCAACTGTCACTAAATGCGCCTTAAATGAATTAATTCGAAGCGCGTGTGCTGCTGGCTGCTGGCCAAGCTTGTGGCACAAGAGCTTAAGTGTTTGGCAAAGGCTGCAGCAAATTATATTTTTATATGCAGCATTCCGCACGCAACGTGCTGGCAGCTGGCCAAGCGTATATGAGTGTGCTTGTTTTTATGCGCAGATTACAAAGTGTATGACAAGTTTATGATTTTTTGGCGGCAAGGGCTATGGCGCTCCATCTTCAAGTTGTCGTCTGCCATTAAACACAAACTGTGCGTAGCTCGCTCGCTCTCTGTGGTTTACGAAGCGTGCTAATGAGTTCACTGAACTTACGCGGGCGTGACTTTCATAACTAGTTCATAGTTGCTGCTGCTCCTAAGGTAAGTCGCAGCTTGAGACATAAATTAATATTTGCTAGCGTGTCTGACTTGCTGACTTGACGCAATAAATCCCTGAGCTCTGCCAAATGTCACAAGCATTGAGCCATATCCTTTTTGCTGAACCCCTTTGCTTCCAACACGTAAGCCTCTACTTTTGCTTGCTTTGATAACTCGCAGCTTTCTTTTGTCAGTCTGCCTGGGCGTACACAAATATCCCAAGCAAATGAATTTCCCCTTGGCATAAAAATCAACTGCAAGCAAGCAATGTAAAAAAATGGCTGCCATATTACAAAGTTTTTCCACTTCCTTCCTTGTTTGCCTTTCTTTGCTGTTGTGCCGTTTACATTTTCATTGTGCATTTGTTTTGCTAGCACTCTTGACTGTTGTTGCTGTTGTTGTTGCCTTTGCCGGTTTTGTTTATTGCGTAATTGTTGAAAAAACAGCGTTGCGATTTAGCTCAGTCTCGAATTTGAATCTGGCTGAGCTGTGGCTTGGCTTTCTACTGTACTGAGCTGTATGATTGCTTTGCCTTTTGCCATAACTCTTTATGCGTATTGGTTTTCATTCCCATTAAAATTGCAATTTCAGCTTTTCAGGCAAGAGCTTGACCCATGCTATACGCTAATTAGTAACGTTTAATGATATGCCCACTGCGTACGCCTTCGTGACCACAAAAGGATTTCAGCGCCACTAGAACCTGAAGCAAATTAGTGGCCATCAACAAGTACGCAAATGCTGTGTGTGTGTGTGTGTAAGCAATTACGTTCGTTCGACACCTGTACGTGCCACGCCCCTCTTTTTGCAGACATAAATCACACTCGCGGCTGTCCAGCGACTGGAGCGCATTAATTAGCTTCGTAGCGCGCAGTCTCTGAACTTAATTCGCTTAATTGCTGCGCCTACTTTGTCTTCAAGAGTTGTGCGCGCTGTGGCTGCGGCTGCATTTGCTAATAGATTGAAACAAAATGTTATCACACCACAAATTGCGTTCATTATCGTTGTCCATTAGATCAATGCAAAGCTGCAGACTTGAATAATAAATTGCTAAGTAGCTGCAAGTACTTAAAAGTTTGCTAACTATAGCAGTTCAAGTTCTTTATAGTTGAAATTAGTTTTAAATTTGCCTGACCAACAAATCAAGCAAACAAAAGCTAATTCATTAGTATTCATGATAAATAAATGCAAATTAAATAATTCTGAGTATTCTTTGCCACTGAATTCAGTGCAATCATTTAAATGGAAATGCATTTATTAATGTAAATATTTTCATCAAGGACAGCTCGCAGTTTGCAATTACAGTACGCAAATTACACGTAAATCTATTTAACTTTTCTCATTGACAGTTTGTTGGTTTGCAATTGTCAAGCCAATTACGCATACGCCACAAGCGCTTACATATATTATTATCATGCGAGTTTAAACAAATAATATCTAATATCTATTGCATTTAATTCGTAGAACAAAAATGCAGTGAATGTGCACTGAGAAAAATTACTCTTCTGCTTAGCAATTCTAGATGAAAAGCTGCACAACTCTTTGCTCTTCTATATTTAGACTTACATAGCTTTAATATTTTAGTCGCTGCTATTTAGTAATATATTGTTTATAGCTTATTTGCTTAGTGTAGCTACATTACCAATTATTTGTATATATATATGGCTTATGTACATTTGTAAATTTACACAATGAGTGTGTGTGGGTTAAAATGCGCTTTTAGAATTTATTAGCTCATTTAATGAAATTGTGCATATTTGAAAAATTGCGCATTGCAATGCTTATGGCAGTAATTAATGTTTAAAGCGGCTTATTTGATTTATAGCATTTAAATATTTAGGGTTTTTTTTTTATGTATTTATGCCTTCAAACTTTAAATTACAGATAAGCCAAATTATAAATTTAAGTCAGCTTTAAATGTTGTTGCTTAGCACTTAGCACATGACACAACAAATTTGCACAGAATTGCAAAATTTGTAGGTGTCTGTTGCGCTAGCTGCAGCTATTGCTGCTTGCTTGCAGTTTGGATAATTTGTTGCCATAAGAAAGTGCATAGCGAGTAGCTAGCGTTAGTAACTTCATAAATAAGAAGCCAGACAAGCAGAGCAGAGCAGAGCATTGGGGTGGATGCATGCCGAGGCATTATATCATATTTGACAAGATAAATTAGCGCACATTGTATAGCAAGCAAATGCGTGTGAGCAGTTAAAACAAACGACGACGACACAATTCAGCTTTGAGCCACTGGCTTTGCTTACGCACAGATGCAAAATTTGGCTAAAATTCCTTAGCATTATTGTTATTGTTGGCTGGTGCTTTTTTGTTAAATATTGTTGGCAGCTGCTGTTGCTGTTGCTAACATGGACTAGATGTTTTTCTTTTGTCTGCTTACAGCGCCATTTTATTTTCCAAAATTTTTGCCGTGCTTCCGTTCAATATACGCAGCGCTCTGTTTACGTTTTGACTGCATTGCATATGCACACATACATAGAGTGTGCGTGTGTGTGTTTGTTTACGTGTATGTGGGTGAAAGACTTTTTGCGTATTCAATTCCATTCAGCTGCTTTAATGCTGGCGTGCATGAGTGTGCGTGTAAATAAGCTGCTGTGTATGCGTTTTGCTACGAGCATGAAATAAACGTAAACAAATGCATTTGACAGCACAGCGCTGGTCATAAAATTAGTTACATGCGCTAGCTCTAGCTGGGAAATAAATATTTATTGCGTTAGCTATCTCAGCTTATACGCAGATTAGCCTCAGCTTCAAGTGCGGTGCGTTTGTTCGGTCGGCTGCCAATTCAATTTCAGACTCACTTGCGCACATGACTGCGTTTTGTATGAAACCACTCAACATTCATTGATTTTCTATTGCATGCTGCGTATGCTGCGCATTTTATTTACAATCTGTTTTGCCTCCTAGATAAATCAGGTGCCATTATAAGCTTAGTTTTATTACTTTACTACTGCGTTAAATCGTACTGCATATTTCATATCAATTAGTTAAAAGTGTATTTGCTATTTACATGTTGTGACAACAAAAGGCTGCAGCAAAATGCTGCCTTTGATGCTTGACTGTCCCAACAACAACTTGCAAAAAAAAAAGCACAAATTAAACAAATTAAAATCAACATCTGAGCGAAAAGTTCGCGCTAAAAGCCGCTTAGGTTACGAAAAAAAAGGTGCGCTGCCTTTTATGGGCTTTATGCGAAAGGCTTTGATTTGCATAATGAGCTGTTTTAAAAAATGTTTAGTATACCCTTGAGTATACAGACAGACAGACAGACAGGTAAATACAAACGCAATTGTAAACCTCTAAGCCTGTTGTTAGTTGTTTACGCATTTTAGAAATTGCAAAGTTGCAGGCACGTAAACAAGACACAATTAGAATTATAACAATAGCAATAGCTGCATTGAAAGCTAGTTATAAATGGCTTACAATATGCCCGCGAGTCTTTGTTTTGCTTGCCCTTGATGGATTTGATCAGCAATTCAGTGAAGCATCGCAACATATTGTTATGCAAAACCAAATGAGAAAACTGAAACTGATTGGAGCAGTACACAGACAAAAGGCAATACCAAATGGAATTGAGTAAAGTGAAATGCTATTTCGCTATTGTGTATCACTGCCACATGTAACACTTGCGTAGCGCCTGATTGCAAAATACGCTGAGCACAAGCAAATGGCAAACTCAATATGCACGCCTTATAGGTGCTAAGTGAAAGCAAGCCGTACACCACTGCGTATACTTTTTGCTTCAGATTAAAGTAAATTTTTTGCGCCAACTGTGCGCTAAATAAATAAATAAAACTCAGCCTGCTGTTGCGCACTTTAAAGCACAAAATGGCCGACTCGTTGTCGCTATTAAAGCTTAACCGGAAGTTGTTAAAGCCAGCGAAAACAAATGTATCGCTTGCCGCTTTTGGTCGTGCCTCGTAAAATGCGGCGTCGACTCTAAAAAATAAATGCTCGAAATGTAAAGAAAATACAACAAAACATGCAGTCCCACCCCGCTGATAGGCTTGTTCCACTTGTATAATATATATGCGTATGTCTGTCTGCCTAGATTTATGCGTTGCATGTGTGACAAGTTGAAAAGTCTCAGGGCAGCGCTGACTTTGGCTGCAAAGTTGAAATGTAGTTTGAAGTAGTTGAGCACAGCTTGAGTCATCTGCTTAGAAACAGCTTAAGGTGTGTACCAAATGCAACTCTAAGCATACTCAACTCATTTGCTAATTTGAAATGCCTGCCAATGCGCTGGCTGACCATAGTCTGGCCTGTATCTTATATTTAGTGCAGTCTAACATGCATATTTATTTATTAAAGCTCTAAACACCGCAAAGCATTTCGTGCGTTTTATCGAAATTTCTCAAATTATTTATCTAAATGTTGCTTTGGGCACATTTTGTAGCAAGGTGTTAAGACATTTGTTATGTGTTCGCAAACAAATTTGTGCGCTCAAACTTCTGTGTGTGACTTTGTCGCTTCATTTCGTGCGTGCCTTGGAGTTTTGCTGCCAGTGAGTTTTATTTTGTTCGTCAAGTGGATTTCGTTTCGCCGTTGATACTTTTTTTTCAGTCAGTCAGGCAGGCAGACGGTCGGGCCGTTGGCAGAATTGTCATAACAAGCGAGACTATTTTTGCTAACAAGCAACACAGCAGGAGCTTACGTCAGAGTTATTTTGCAATTTTTGTGATTCAATCTCAGTGTGTGTGTGTGTGTGTGTGTCTGTGTGTGCATAATGGCTTTCATAATTTAAATGTGTTGCGCTGTGTTCAGGTAGTGCATAATCAAGTTGACAACATAATCTTCTTAATGCATAACTTTGGATTTGCTATATAATTTATGTGCGCAACTTATTGTTGACGAATGAAATGCGATTGCATTTTGTCTGATAGTAAGATTAAAATTTGTGACATCAAAACAATATGCACGCACTTTAATCATTTGTCAAAATAAATTCAACTCTGCGACAAGCAAATCGTTTGTTGATAAGCACACATGTCGTATACGTATGCAGACTTGTGTGCTCTATACTTACCAGCATAAGATAAAGTCCAATGCAGTGCATTAACCTGCTTTTTGAAAATGCCACGTAAGCTGCTTTTGGCACGCTCCAGCGGAGCCGAAGGCAAATCCTTTTAGTGACGAGCAATTAAAACGCTTTGCTAAGATCGTTCGGCCGTTTGACTTTGCGGTAACTGCCTATTAGAAATGAACTTTAAGTTATTAGGCAAGGCAAATGCCACTACTTTGAAAATACGATACGTCTTATTTTAAGCTTTAATGCCTGCGTATATGGCAGGCTGTAGGCCTCTGTACATTTTTAAGCGTTGCACGCGGCGCAAATATTTCGGCAATTAAGCTGCGCCTACAGCATTTAAGCATCGCAGCACGGCTGGCATGCGCGCTGCCGGAAACGGAATTCCTTAATGTAAACAGGCGTCAGCTGGCTGGCGTGTGACGACTGCCTTAATGGCAGCCATGGCAATGGCAGCGCTGACAAGACAGCGACATGACAGCAACGTCAGCAATCGGCAGCGGCACAAGCTGAATTGCGATTGCGATTGCGACTGCCATTGCCATTGGCAAGCTTAGATAACGGCCGCGCTGTGATCTGTTCATCTAAAGTTGTTGTCAGTGCGCATTCGGGGCAGATGTGTAGGCTTTCATATGACTTGCAATTATTGAATGAATTGTATTGACAGTCTAGGCTTATAAATAGCTTTCATTTAATGCAATACAAGCAAGTTGTATTAATAGAATTTGCAGTAAGTTAATCCAGCTTATGACTGTATAGATTACAATCAATATTAAATTGCGTATGCTAACAGAGCTTAATAAAAATCATCATAGTGCTGTAGCTGCTATAATATGTAATAAACTCTTATTAATTATTAAGTTTTATCTCCCAAAGCGTTCATAAGAAACCAAATAAATACGCACCACATAAGCCTCAAATTCTTATTGTTAAATGAGCTGCTAAAACAATTCCCATATGAGCAACTAAAGCCTTTAAATAAGTTTGAAGTAAGCAAATAAATCTAACTACAACTCCTTCTACTAAACTATTTCTTAACCAAATTTATTAATAATGTATTTTAATATAAATTCAATTCACTTCAATCAATAGACAACAAAGTCTTCAAGCTAACTTATTTGTCCATCTTAAGCTTTGATTTAAATTTATTTAATCTTAATGTTCCTCTGGAAATTGCCTATATGCTTGCTCGTCAGTTAGCCAACATTGCTTGCATTACATGGCTGACGGACTGCACATGCCTTGGACGCACTGACAGCTCATTAGCACAAACAGCCAATGGCTGATGCCCAATATCAATGTAAATGCAGAAGGTGCTGCAAGCAAAGACACAGGAATTGATATGCCAGGCACGCCAGGTGGTTCACACCGCATTACAATTGCCATAGACATCTTTGGGTGTTGCTGCTTTGCTGTTTGGCTGCTTGCGCTTGCGAGTTCATTCATAAAAATCTTACGCTTGCTCGCGCGCTTACCCACAAATGTTTGCTGGCCAAAGTTAAAGTCTTAAACTTGGGACGCAAAACAAACGCTAAGCCAACTCACACAAGCACTTACAATGGGCTGGGCTGGGAGAGAGCGAGAGAGCAAACGAACTTTAAGTTGCGGCTGCGGCGGCCACTTGACATAAAGTTAAGTTGACTTGGACTATTTCTTGCACAATTCGTGTTGCCTACTTATCTGGGCCGAGCGAGAACACAATTCCACACACGCGACTTGCGCGACTTGCAGACGCTTTAGGAAGCGCGTGGCACAGCACTGAACGCGTTGGGACTTGCACGGGAACTGAAATTGAAATCGAAACGACAACACAAGTAGCACAGCAGCCGCCAATGCCAGTCGTCGTGATGCGCGTCGGTTTGTCTTCGCAACGAAAGTGAAACGTAACTCATACGCAACGTTGTCCCTCCTACAATATGCATGCGAGCAGCTTTTTTGAAGTTGCCTCCACGAGCTTTTCAGTGAGAGAGCCAAAACGTTGAATCAGCTGATTTTTGTTATTGGAGCGACATGCCGGGCGGCATTTTAGCAGTTGTTGTTATGATTTATGCTGTCATGTGTGTGCTTTGCTGACAGCTTAAAGCGGATAAGTCAGTAATCAATTACATTAAAGGATTATGGTGGAGATTATAGGCATAAAAACGCTTCACATTTTTATTAACTAATACTTTAAATAAAGGCAATATAATTTAGCAGTCAATTCACATTGCTTAGCAGCATTTAATACAACAATTTACTTTAGCTCATATTACAAATTTATAAATTTCTTATATTTAAACAAATGCCTAAAAATGATTCAGTGTTGTTAAATGCTTGCAGCTAAGTATAAATTGCTGGTGTGAACATAGGCTACATCCTTATGAAAGCTTTGAAGCCTTAAGCTCTGTGTATATCAGCATTTGAACCATGCTGAAGCTTGTAGTGCATGCTTAAAGCTTAGCTCCTGGAGCTTTCTCAACTGCCAAAGCTTAATTGAACAATGCCATTAGGCATTTATACGATTAAAGGCAACAGGATTTTAAAACATTTCCATTCATTAAAACAATTGAACTCCCCTTCTGCTGCTTGCAGCAACTTTTAACCTAAAAGTGTCCTTTGCATGCAGACCCTTTATGCTGGCTGAAATTTTTATTTATTTTTGCTTCTGCACTGAACATTTTATTGCTTAACTTTTTGACACGCAGCCCTTTAGCAGCTGGCTGACCTTTTACCGACCACTTTTGAAATGCCCCAAAAGTTTACACAGGTCAAAGAAAATATTTGTCTAAACATATATGACAACTTCTTTGCCAAAGGGGGCAAGCCGTGGCTAATGCCAACCACATTGTGTAAATGCCGAGCAATCGAGCGTTGAATGTGCATAAAGAGCTGCTGCCGTTGATAGGCTTTAAAAGCAGCTCAACAATTGCTGTGTTGGCAATGAAAATTTTGCTTAAGCAGGCAGCTATGTTTGACCAAAACGGATTTGCGCTAGACGCTGAACAACACGTTGAAAAATGCAGCCATCTGTTTGATTACATTTCATTTTATTGAATTTAGTTTGGTGATTTCAATTTGCTTGCTGGCACTCAAGCTCGTTCGCTCATTCGCTCGCTTGGTTTGTGGTTTTTGTTTTCGAAGTGCGGCAAAGATTTCGCTTAAATAAATTGAAAACTGTTTACCGCTCTTTTTTTTGTATTTTTTTTTTGCTTGCAGCAGCTGCCAGAAACTGAATCTAATTAAATTATCGCCGTTTTTAATGTGTGTGTGGTGGCCATTGCGAAATTGGCTCAGTTAGCAGCACCTGAGAGCCGAAAGCCTAACATGCTGACACTTCCTGAGCCAGCAGCACGAGCTGTGCTTATCCAAAGTAAAGTTTTTGGCCAGTTTCCGTTTTCCGCTCAGCTAACTCTCATACCAATTCCTTGCTTTGTTTGGCATGCCAGGCACATAACTCATTTAGGCTGTACTACCCTCAACGCGTCAACTTTACTTAAATATTTGTTACAAACTCCAGGCACACACATAAACAAAAATACAAAAACGAATACACGTGCACAGTTATATAAACAGATTTTCAGTGCTGGGCCGTTTGTTCTTATCTGTTTTTAGTGAACGCCACGGCGCTTACCTTGACCAGCTTTATACACTACGCAGAGGACTTTATGATTGGTAAACTTTTTCAATGAAACTCATTGCATGGGCAGAAGCAAAAGCGAAAAGCAGCGCTAATGACGAATATGTACTACTGTTTAATTTGCCAGTAAATGGCAAAGTTACTAAAAGTTGCACAAAATTCAAAATTGCCCACGCCAAAGCTAAAACGTGTAACAAAACATTTAATTAACTTTGTCCGGCATGGCATACAAAGGATGCTGCCATTAGCAACGCTTTTAAAAATAAGTACTTGTATATATTGGTATTTGCCCTTTGACAGAGTCTCATTTAATTTGTCATATGAAACAATTAAGTTGGTTATAAATGCAGCTGATGTCACTTTGCACACTTCCTGCAATTTTATGGCCGCCATTAAGCGCACATATTAAAATCAACATTGTGGAATTTTTATGGCGTGCTAAAGCACTTGACGCTGACCATTATTCGGCTTGATAAACTATGAATAAGTGTGTGCGCTTTGACTAGACAATGGTCAGCATTAAGTGTTAATAAGTCGTATGCGCAATTACGCATACGACATGTTGTGTGTGTGCGGCGCCTATATAAAGGGTGAACGTGCGCAACACATTTGGCCAAAATTCACTCACGTAACAAGCCAAACGCCTCAATAATTTACCAACTGCTTTAATTGTGCAAGATATAAAACGTTTGCTCTCAGTTGTTGTAACTTTGCTTTATTTGTCTGCGGGGCCTGCAAACTTTTTCGGCTGCCTACGGCAATGTCTGACAATGAAATTAACATTTATTTTCCACACACTTGGCAGCATAACATGCTCAGCTTAAATGTGTGCGACAACTTTGTCAAGGTTATATGAATTCCTTATTAAGACAACAGTCCAAGGCCCGACGACTTGTTGCCACTTTACTAATTACTGTTAAAAATCCTTAAGGTTGCTGCTTGACACTTAAGCAACTTGGCTTGTGCGCTCTTCAAGGGCTCACAAGTATGCAGCGCTATATTAATAATAATGTCATGTGCAATTAACCGATAAAAGTTAAGCAGTTCATGTTCATTCATAAATAGCAAAAGCAGCCCAACAGTTGATGAAAGCTACAGCGCACAGAATTTCCCAAAGTGAAAGTGAAAAACCAGTATTTAAGAGCGCCCAAGCAAGCTAAGAGAGCGCAGCAGCAAGAGCTTGAAGTTAAGGCAAAAGCATTAAGCTGCATGTAATTTTTCAAATTGTATAAATTCAAAATTAAATAGCAAATAATAAACATATGATACATTTTAGTTGAGTTCTAAATACTGCACAGTTGACAAATATTATTTTCATTAGTTATTGAGTATGCTGACAAATGGACGCTTAGTCATGCAGCAGTGGCGATAATAACTAAACAGGATATTGGACATCCAATTAGCGCACAATCAACAAATTCTTTATCATAACAATCATTTGTGTCAATTTCGAAATCAAACGCACTACAATCAACGAACCTTGTGCGGCGGCTCGCTTGTGTTTGAGTTTGGGGTGTGAAATGATTTTTGTCAGTAGAGGAAATCGCAATCCAATAATAACAATAAATACAATTTATACGGCAATCCCTAGTCGCTGGGCAGGATACGCATCTATGGGTCAATCAGCCTGGGGGATAAGAGTTCATTGCCTTCTGCACAGCAGTGTGGCTACAACAATACTAAAAACATATAACGTTGTGTATAGACCAAATAAAATTCAATTGATATGCCTGTCGAATTGGCAGACAACTATAATTTGCCAAGTGTGTGTGCATAGAGAATCAAGCAAGGTCAGCTCACAACTCGCAACTCACAGCTGAGAGCAGCCCTTATATCATTTCTGCTTTGCCTGGTTTTTCTTTGTGCCACTGATAAGCTGCGCACGTTGCACGCACTCCAATTGTATCCAATGGCGAGGCGTGCTGTCTGTCAAGAGCCAACTATGGACAATGTGCTTGATATTTGAGTGCAAGTCTAGCTCACTCTTTCAGTGAAAGTTAATCGAGCCTTTAATGTGGCAGCTTAAGGTCAAACGAATTGCACTGCTCACTGATTCGATGCGCTTACATTGAAAAAATAATTGGCTTGTATGCTCTGCTGCTTGGCATTGACTTTAATTGCAATAACTTTTGTGTGCAGCAAGCTTTTGATTGTATCAATGTCAAGTGCATAGGAACATGCATGGCCATAAATATTGGCTGAGCCCAGAGCTACAATGAAGATCTGCCGCAATGCAATTTATATCATTTAGGCTAGGCAAGTTTTCTTTAGTTTTTGCAAATTTAGCAACTCACATTTGGCAATAAACTTTTCACTGTCACTTGGCTGATTGCTTTCAATTTTTTTTTTGCTTTGCTTGATTGTTGCATTTAAAATTCTTGGCTTATATCCAATGGCGGAACAATATTTTCTATGTTAGAGCTGCCAGATGAGCGATTTCATTATGCCAGTTTCAAGGACAATAACAAAAGCATAACAAGCAAAAACTTGTCGACAAATCGCATTCGCTTTAGCTTTTTAAATTTTTGGCTGGCAGCAAGAGACTTTGATGCCATCTTGCTGCGAGTCGCTTCAAGGCGATTTTCAATTGAAGTTCCGTCGACTTGCAGCTGTTAGTTAAATTAAATGGCAGCTGCTGCGTCCATCAGCAGCTGCAGTCGATGTGAATAATGAGCTGCCAATACTAACGACTTAGGCAGTCATTAATTTCTCGCTCTCTCACACACACGTGACGGCGTTACGGTAACTGTCACTAGAACAAAGCACGTGACAGGATATGCAGGTCCTTGCCCGCGTAATTGCTAACATAATTAATAACATTCAATCGTATTTCCTGATTACAGCAACGTCGGGTTCGAATACAATATGCTCATGTTAGTAACTGCTTGCAACTGACTGTTGTTGGGGGGTGGGGGGTGGTGGGGGGGTTGTGTTTAATGTTGTACACAAGCTGGTTGCTATTGTTGTCAAGTGTCAAGCTTTGATGGCTTTTAATTAACATGCAAATTGTTAAAGTTGCGCTTTGTCTTTGTGTACTATGAATGCATTTTTTTAATGCCAGCCGACAGGGCGTATGCGCAACATTTAATTAAATTCTACATTGACATTATATAGCGACTGCCTGCCGTTTACATACTACAAAACTTTTTGAATTGAATTATATGTGTGTAATTGCATCGAGTGCAAAGTTGTAAAAAAATTTGTTTCTATGCGCGCCACAGGGCAAAGCTGCAGCTCTCACTCTCTCTGTCTCTCTCTCTCTATCGCTCGTTTCAATTTGTTGCACTTGGATAATTGCGTGCAAAGTTTGGTACTGCTATTGTTCTTTGCTTCCCTTAGGGCCAGACTGCGCATGGAAAAATACTATGCAGAAATGTGAATTGAAACTGTTTTGATTTATGAGCCTGCCAGTTACCTAATTAAAATGTATACCAGGCAGACAAATGTCATTCAAACGGCCCGTAGGTGTTAAAACCTTTCAGCTCTACATGATTGAGCTAACTAGATAACGTTGTAACTGTAGCAAACTAATAGCCAGCCCATTCATTTGCTCTGTCAATTGACCAAGTGGGTGCCCTAGGCGTGTAGCCTTGCCTTAGTGGCAGTGGCAGCAACTGGGTTAATTGGCTTATATATTTCTATAAAATTCTATTGATGCTGTTAGAATACATGGCCAGCTAGCATTTGGTTGATGTTGTGTTAATTAAGTGCTTGCACGCATAGTTGAGCAGCAGCAGCCAGTCCACAACAGTTTCCAAGCCAACTGCGGCTCATAAATTTACGTGCATGGAGCTTGGGCTAAATGTTGCTCTAGGTTCAGATTTATGGTAAAATAGAGCAGCTGCCAGTGCTGTCTGTCCTGCAGTCGTTATGGCTGCCATATGTGCCACTTCACACCTGCAAAGTTTCGAGCAGAAAGTCTAAGAGAGAGAGAGAGAGAGAACACGTGTTTACACACACACACGCACACGTTAGCACAAGTGACAGGTAATTTGTGCATAAGAGTGTGAGGCATGTGTAGATTGTAGTACAACGAAGGCAGTTTACGTGGCATCAACGCATACATTATTCATTTCATAGTCAGGCGTTTTTTTTCTATACTTTTTTTTTTATTTTTTTTTTGTGTCTGCTCACTTGACAATTTTCACAGTTGTCCTTCGCTGGCAGTTTCAATGCGCTGTCAAATGCCACGTTCAATGCCTTTATGACTTTTTTTTTCAGACAGTTTGCGGCCTGACTCTGGCTTAGAGTGTGTTGGCAATGGCGCATGGCTTATAGCAAATGACGTTTCATACTGTAGTTATATATAATTAAATTGGTTTAGCTTTATTGTTTTGCTGCACAAACAATGCAAAGCTAATTGCATTCATTACTTACAGCTTAAGGCTTTGCATTTTAAATTTATTTAAATCAATTGAGCTGCCAGCTTAAAGTTGTGCATACAAACAGGCAATGCAGCAAAGATAAATCAAAAGCTAAATTCAATTTCTTGTTTACACTACACACGCAAATAAGAGAAATGTATAATTTTTAGCAATAATTGCGCTTGTATTAAATTGCTAGCCGCTTGTAATCGATGTCAGAAATTTTAATTAATGGCTTATAACACAAAATGTAATTTTTCAACTAATTGCTGTACATTTGCAGTGAGTAAATTTATTTTTTATTCAAGTGTAGCAATGTTCACATGCTGCTTGTGTCAAATTTAATTGACTTACTGCAAGTCTGCAAACAAAATCTAATCAAGCCTGTGCAGTTGCTGCCGTTTCATAAATTATAAACTAATTGTTTACCTTTTGGCTGTGTGTAAGCAAACGATTGTGCAAATATTTTTAGAGCAGGCAACAAATCAAGTGCCTTGCAGCAATTTGCAATCCAATCAAGCTGGCACTCAACACTGCGCTGCTATTAAAAGCGAATAATAGCTGCAGCATTTGTTGCTTAAACTGCCGAATGCACTGTGTACGACAATGTAACACATAATGAGCTTATAATATGATTGTCAATGCTGCTGCGGTTTGGCCGCAGGGCGCATTAAATTCAATTTAAATTCCATTTGTGTAGCTCTGCTAAGAACTTTAGCCGCTGGTGCCTTAATTGCCAGCATGTTAGGCTGTTGCAGCAGCAGCAGCTGCCTGCAGCAGACAAGAAAAGAAAATTATGTTTATAAATAAACGCGCTGGCGTTGGCGCGGGCGCTGCTATGGCAACAGCAACAGTTAAGCGATTATTACGTATACGCGTTGTGGTAAGCCTCAAATGCGGGCACAATGGCGCTGCCCACGCCTAGGCGCTTGTGCGCACATCATTTCGATTATAGCCCAACCCACTGCATTATGCAAGCCATTGTGGTCATGAGAATTCCCAGTTTGTGGTTGCACCTTTTTATGGCCGCAGCCCAGCAGCTTTATGTGAGCATTTTACTAGTCGATAAAAGCTGTGCGTATAAACGAATTTTAACAGCTGTGTACACACAGGTGCGTGCCGCATTTGACAAATCCTGCTGCCCACAAAATGTGCTGCGCTAAATACCCAAACTGCGGTTTTATGCGCACGTTTCCAACGTCGTCGCTGCTCAAATATGTGCGATTTGCATTTTTGCACATAAAACAATCAAAATGCACGCAATTTGCAACTTTATGCTGTAGCTTATCGATTAAGTAATGCCTAAACTTTAATACCTAGGCAAAGCCATTTTCATACAGTTTATGCTGGCAAACTTTGCTCTCTCTCACAATGTTAGAGCTTATTTATGCAGTTGTCAACAAAGTTTTAAGTGCAAGTGTATGCTTTTGTTTTGTGTTTAGGGTAATGCATGTAGATAAACTGAGCTGCAGTTGAGCAATTGTTGCTGCTGCTGCTGCCAGAGTGCACATTATGATTATCAATTTGGGGCACACAGGCTGCCGTTCAGCTCTGGAACTTAAGCTTAGGTGTTTTTGATGCAAATGCAGCTCAGCTCAGCTCGGCTCACATGTCTCGCTTTTATGCCCAGCTCGCCTCAATTTCAAATTGCTGACCACACAATGTAACCGAATGCTTACAATTGAATGCCCAGTTCTTCTGTTTTGTATGTATTTGGCATGGGTAAGCATGATTCGAGTATTTACCTGAAACAAAACGTGTGGCACAAACAGCTTTTTAGAGTCTGAGCTAAAGGGATGAAGGTTGAAGGATGAGCAGCAACTCGTTGGCCATTGTTTGACTGTTGGTTTGTGGCTTTTGTTATTTTGTCTGTGCTTGCCGGACTACTATGAATGTTTATCTTTGGTCAACAGTTGCAGGTTGCTGAATTTTGCTTTTATTGTTATTTGAAATTGTTGCCTGCTGTCCTTTTTTGTGTGTGTGTTTGTACTCACACCACAATTCGGTGGTTGCCGAACTTTTAGGCAAAATTTCATTTATTTTAAGATTGCAATTTATTTATACTCGCTCGGCTGTCATTAGCAGTTGACATGTAAATTTCATTTGTAAAATTGTTCGAGACTTATGTTTGCACATGAATTGGTAAATATTTTGTCAGCCTGTGCTTAATTAAATGTTTGCGCAGCAAGCGTAAAACGCTTCTGTCTAACACATGGGCGTAGCAAAGGGGTAAAGACTTATGCATATGACTGGAATCCACGCCCATGTGCTGAAATCAGCACAAATTGCACAATTATAAATATTTACATACTCATTAAACTTTTCGCATGAAAGCAGCATACACTGACCCGCAGCCGACCACAGTAAAGCATAAACTAAGGCCAACTGCATAACAACATAAAACAACTAACATAAAGCCGAAAAGCGTACGGCATAAGCTTCTAACTTTTTCGATCTACTTCAAAAAAGTTGCACAAAATATAAATAAATATAAAAAACATGCCCATATAGCTTTTTTGCTAGACTGGCTTTTGCAGCAGGCATTTGGTCCCTCTGTGCAAATCACGTTCGAATAAGACAGCTTATAACAAATCATAAACCAACTCCAGCAGTCAGTTGGGCTATGTTTCTTAAGTGGCATAGAAAAAGTTAAGATTGCAACTGCCATTAGGCTATTCGATTATTGCCTATTTAAATTTAATCCTAATTCAAGTTTCTTTCTTTCTGCTGAAATTCTAATGCCATTGTCATTAGCTATAAAATATTCAACTGCAGCGTATACTCATAACACTTTACTATCGATAGCTAGCTATAAACTTAAGCCGCTAAATTCCACAAACATAAAATTCTTAGATTGTTGACTTTGCAGTTGCTTGTCACGACCTTGAAATTTTGGTTTTAGCTTAACACACGCTTCGCAAATCCTGCGCGCTTTAAACTGCATTGTCATTTCTCTTTATATCCCTGGCAGGCAACGCGTTCATAAATCAGCATTTTATGTTTATGTCATGCTCGCAACTACTGGCAACTTAACGCTTAGCTTGCGCACACCTTGGCGTATGAGTGATGTATGCTAATGAAATTGTTTCAAGCAACATACAAATCGTGTGCTGCATTTAAGCGCTTAAAGCTCTAACTTAGTAAATGAGTTGGCAACATTCCTATAGCCAAATTAACTGTGCGCATGAAATTGAGCGAGCAAACTTCATTAAATGAAAATACCAAGTGGACCGGCCCGACCATCAGCTACCTACATGCATATTTAAGGCTTTAATTTGCAATTTGCAACGTAGACTTAGAGCTTTGTTTGGTTGGGCATGTAACATTTAAAGCCTTTTATGAGTGTCAGTGTGTGTTTGTCCTTGGCTGCTCGGTTTGGTGGTCGGTGTCTGGTTTCATTTTCTTTGCTAGGCAGGCAAAGCCTTCATCAAGTGCCAGCACGTTGAGGGCCGTGCACAATTAAGTGTCTCTTTATGCATGCTGCATTGTTTTCAGCAATTGCTCAAGTATGCTAATGATATGTTGCTGTATGTCTGCTTAAAGCCTTGCTTAAAGCCTCGTGCGAAAAGCCAAACAGAACTAACTGGCAACGAACTATGCGTTATGCTCATATTGCTGGCTGCTTGACCTTAAGCGCGACCCGCTTGAATGAACAGCATCTGATAACAAA
The DNA here is from genome assembly GCF_011750605.1 of Drosophila busckii. NCBI lineage: Eukaryota > Metazoa > Arthropoda > Insecta > Diptera > Drosophilidae > Drosophila > Drosophila busckii. The sequence goes on along the minus strand of NC_046607.1, from coordinate 2,875,565 downwards.
AGTTCCGAGACGTGGTCACAGTTGAGCACTGGACACACACAAAGACACACACGGATACACACACACACACACACAGACACGTACACGCACGTGTCGACAAACAGGCACCGAGACAGCAACAGCGACAGTGACAGCAGCCAGCGCCATGACCAGCGGCTCTGCTTAGAAGTGTTGGTCTGTGGGGCTTTAAAATTCAGCAACAACAACATTTTCCGCAAAACTAAGTCTTTTTTTTTTTCATTTTCTATAGGCCTTCCAACTATCTTGCGCCTAGCGCATAGCAAATTCAACTCATGTCGCAGCTGAGCCTCAATTTCAATTCAGTTTTTTACTGTTTGCTCGCCTCATTAGCAATTGAAAGACAATTTTAATGCTGACTCGTAGACTCGTTCAATATGGTTCATTTGTTAAACAGGCACACTAATAATTTGTATACATATCCCATAGCATTCAGATTCCTATTTATCTAATGCCTTTCCTTTGTATATATACTATATAGATAAATAAACACTAAAAGCTGTTAGCTTAATGACTCAGCACAAGCGGCAAGCATGATTTTATATATAGAGAAACATGTTATTGTTGCTCAACCACATTGTTATAATTAACAAAGGCCAGTGCTTAAATAAAGTATTCACAAATTGATTACTATAAAATTTTAAATCAAACCACAGCAGCATTTAATACAAATAGCTAAACTTGCAAGGATTAATTATAACAAGCCACGCATTAATAATAATAATTGGAATAGATTTAAGTCAAATCAAATGAGTTTATTGGCAATAACAGTTCACTAAAATAATAAATAAAATGTTTGTGTTTTAAAAGTTCAATTAACAAATTAGCAAAAATTATTGCTTATCCAAGCACACATTATCTGATCTGTTTAGTGTACATAATTATTTAAGCGGTTTTGGGAACGGTTTTCTAGCTGTAAACAATTTTATGCAATTCAGTGGCTGCGAGCTGATTAAGCAAAATTGCGTATACGCACTATCGACAGACAGCAGTTGCTCAGTATACTGTACTTTAAATTAAATCATTTTCAATTAGAGCTCATATTGACAACTAAGTTTAAGTTTGTTAGACAAAAGTGAAAATTGCAATTTATATCTAAAGATTGCTCGATTCAATTCAATTCAATTTGTCGAAGCTTTGTACGCTTGCTATCTCCATCTTATACATACGTCTGCGTCTGTATGCCATTTATATTACATTTGTCTCCTCGCTCCAGATTATGCATGTTCTCGGTTCGCTTGAAAGCAAGCAACATTTCATTCTTCCACCAAAACCAAACCTAAAATGCTGCAAGCCTGCGGGGCGATTTATAACTAAAGTACATTTATGCGTTTCAGCTCACACACACACACACACACACACACACACACACAAGCGCATGCATATGCATATAGGTATGTGTGTGTAAGAATGCATGTTGCCGCCTAGGCATTTACATAAGTGGAAGCTTTTGTCCTTTGATTTGTGTCTCTGTGTGACGCGCTCTCTCGCTCAAACTGTGCTCTGCGGCTTGCCACATGTGGCAGCATGTGAAATTATGAAAATGAAAACAAACGAACACACACAGAGAGACGCTCGACTTGACTCGAGTCTCTGTGTACTGTGTGCGCTGAATTCGCTGACATGCGTATGCAAATATTTGATAGAATTCCGTTAATGGCTTTTGACTGAAGGCAGCTGACAAAATACAAGCCTTGATTTGATTGGAGCAATAAAAATACAAGTTTGACATTGCTGTCTAAAGTGGAAGACAGATTAAAGCTGATTGTGCAACACACAAGTTTGCAAACTTAACTTACACAACTCACTAGAGAGCGCTGGCAAATTTAATTAAAACCTTTGAGACAACATCTCGCAGAACGGAGAATGGAGCGGAGCAGCTGTTGCTGTAAATTACGCCAAGAGTTACCTAAAACTAAATTGAAAGCCAAATGAAAGAGTAACATTGAGATAATTAAGCTTAATTTGCTTTTTATAGCAACAAATACCCGCTTTACAATTGCGTATACGTAATATGAGGCAGCAGGCAGCAAATAGCAAGCAGCAAGCGACGCCTCAGGCTATTAGCGTTCTCTTTGGCTCGCTTCTCGCGCGTCTGGTAATAAATCTCAGACTGTCAGGCTGTCAGCTGCTGTGAGCAACACACAGCAACAGCAGCAACAAGAGCAACAACAAACATGCTGGGAATGAAAAGTACCTGACATTATGCCGTTAGCATGTTAATTGCGCGTAGCTCGGTAAAAGCTTTACTAATCAGAATAATTTATTCAGTGCAAAGCATTACAGTGCATTGAACCTAAAAAGCAAAAGAGAATTTTTACTTGTTGCATCTTTAAAGCGACAGTAGGAGATAAAGTGTCGCCGTTATTGAACTCTGACCTTTAGTCAGTCAGCCTACATGCAAATTGAGTTTGGTCGCACGCATCAGTTGCCTGTATGTTGATTTAAACATAAAACAACAATATCATGCAAATAGAGTGAGCAATATTTCATAGACATAAGCATGTGCTGCTAGATAAATTGTTGGCAAGAAATATTTGCAAATATTTACGTGTACTACGCCTGCTGCCAGCGGTATTTACCGCTCTGTGTGCCACTTTGAACTTGAGCAGCCAGAGGTTATGCAGGTAACTGAGGGCATGGCAAGATAATGCGTTGCTCTACGTGGAAACAGACACACGCACAGTCACACACAGGAATATAAAACACAGCAGCTGTGCCCTGATATCAAGTGGCAAGCAGCAATCAAAAGAGTCACCATACCTTTGCCAGCTGCTGTGACTACCACAGCATTAGCTACAGTTTATCCAGGCGTGCTATACATTGTAAAAATACAATAAGCTACACTCTATAGAATCGCTGTGTGTGTGTGTGTCACTTGAAGCCACTGCGGGAGTTTGCCACGTTTGCGGATTTTATGCCGCATATTGGCTTTTAATTTTACGCGCTGTGTCAGCAACAATAACAAAAATAACAGCAAAAACAACATGTTGTATGCAGCAACTGAGACCCGCTGGTATCAGCTAAATTATTGTTGAAAACCTCTGCATGCAAGACATTGTAACCCTGGCTATATATATAATTCATTTGAATAAATTTTAATGCCTTGACATTAATGTACTGGCGCTTAGCATTTCAATTCAGCATCCGCATGCAGATATCTTTTGCTTTAAAACGAATGAAATTAAGAAATGCTAGTCTTGCGAAATCTTTTCAACGATAAGGCACAAAGGGCATAATCCAACAATGGCCCGCAGCACAAACTGTCGCTGTTTATTTGATAAGCTGCAAAGAAATCCACACACACACGCTGCCACTTATTAACGCTGACATTAAAAGTGATTTAATTTGCGGCATTTCATTCTGCTGACTACCAAGCTGCAAATTAACAATGATTACGTTTTTATGCGGCGCCACATAAAGTTATTAAAACTCTCTCTTTGCATATATGTAAGTATCTTTCATCGCAGTTCTGTTAACCGCTTAATGAAAGGCTGCTACAGCAATCACGGCCCAACACAGCAAAAGCTGCACATGATTCCATTTTAATTTTCTCCGCTGCTGAGTTTATTTGATGGCAGCTTAATACCTCGCGCTTTATGCTTTAATAAAGATTATGGTATAAAGATCAGGTGATGAGCTGATGAACTATGCCCAACTATATTTGCTGCATAACTTGATGCTGTGCATTCATTTATGTGCACAGCTCATTCTCAGCACTGAGCTGTTTAATTGCTGTGACAATAACATTAATGGCGCTATAGTTAAGCATTTCACAAAAAATATAATGAATGGACTGCATTAAATATAAATATGTAATTAATTGTGCAGATAAACTGTGCGAAACTTTATTAAATTAGCACATGCTGAGCTATAAATATGCCATGGCTTGCGTATACTTGATATTTGTTGCATACATTTTGAAGCCATTGCTGGTAGCTTAAACTTTAAGCATTAAAAGCAAATTATTAACTCACACTTTTTATGCTCTAAGCTTTAGATTAATGCTAACGCTCGTTAGTGTAAGCTCATTAGTTCAACTTTTTATAATCCACACAAATCACTGCTTTACTAACTTTGTTTATAACCTATGCTTAAGCTTATTTGCTAATTGCTGTTACCATAGATTCTCTTTTTCTTGTTCACTAATGACAGCGTATATTGCATGTTGCAATTACATTCATGTTTGCTTTGACGTTGATATAAGTCCAACTCTCTGAACATATCGCGCTTAGCCTCCTACATATTTTATTTGCCATTTGTAGAGCTGCGTACATGTGCTTATTTCAAAAGAAATAGCGACAAATATTCTTGCAATAGTATTTTTATTATGAGCATAAAGTATGGTTCATACGTTGCTTGATATTCTGGCGGGGTCGCTCGTTGCGTTTCTTTTCGTTTGAGTAAAAAATGTGCTTTGCCCCTTGGAGTTTTCACATTCATGCTTCATTGGCATTTGCCAACTATTTTGTGTGTGTGACAATAGCCCAGGGAATATAATATAATATATGAAAAGAAACTCAAATTGCGCAGAACTACAAAATGAGGCTTTAATATTAGAAGAACTTTAAGTGAATTTTAAGCTTGAGCCGCTTACACTATGCAATCATTTGATTCATATCCCTTTTGAACTTGTGCCACTGTTTGTAAGCAGCTTTCGTTGTACTTATTGTAATTGCTTGCTTACGATATCAGTTCGCTTGCGTATGTAGTTTATTTATTTTCAAGAGTCAATTGGTTTCATGTCCCTTGCGCATCGATAAATTAATGGCTATCGGTTTTCTCTTTTGCACAAATCAATTTAAAATAAAACAATTACCATTGAGCAGCGAATTATTGAGGTTTCACTATCGCACTTTTGCGCCTGTTGCGCGTTCAAGGATATGTGTGCCTGGCTCAGACTGCTGCTGACATAAACAAAGCTGTTTTCACTTTGCATGTGTGTTTGTGTTTGCTTAATGTTTGCGAGTGTGTGTCTGATTTATTCAAATGGAAGCAGACACAAAACAAAACAAATTTCCATTGTTTTGTTGAGCCTATTTTCTTGTGGCATGTGGAAAACTCACAATCAGTTTTCTCATATTGGCTGTCATTTTAAGAAATTAAATGCATACAGCAAATATTGATTTGGATATATTAAATGTTGCAGAGATTTGCTTAAGCAAATAAATAAATAAAATGAAATCTTGCCCTGCTTTGCCTCAAAGCCTTACTTTGCTTACAAATTATACAAATTATCTTATCGATTGAGCAATGTGCGCAATATCAATTTCAATTTATGTTGCAAATTTGCTTTACATTTGCACTAAATGTTGTCGATATTGCGGGCAAATTGCTGCAGGTTAGGCACATTTCTGAGCACGATAACTACAAGGCAAATAGCCTTGGGCAACAAAGAACATTGCAAAACGCTGTTCAGCTCTGAACAATGCAGCAAGCCACTAACAGACTAGCAAGCAATTTCTGTTAATGTCGATGATTAAACGCTTAGAGTGAGCCACTTAAACGCAGCTTGTGCGTTACTTTGTTGTCTGCTTTTAGGCCATTTAACCACGCGGCTAAGTTAAGCCAAGTTTCACATGCTGCTGTTTTTTTCTTTATGTCGCTGCCGCAGCTTGGAGTGTTGAAAAGAGTTTACTCAAAGATTGCTTAATGGGGCGTATGAGTAACGCAGCAAATTAATGCCTAAGTGAGTTTACTCGTTGCCCTAGTCTGCACAACTGCTTTATGCTCGCGTTTCCGTTTCCCAACAAACATCAAAGTTTCACCAACACAAAAGTTCCATTGAAGCCATGCAGCATTCTATTTAGTATTTTAACTTTTTTTTATTAAACGCAGCTCACAAAAAAAGAACGAGAAGAAAACCAGCGAAAAACTTTGCCAAGTTTATTGCAGCTTTTGTTGCCACTTAAGGCTGCTTTGTTTATTAAATAAATATTTGACGCAAGTTTGCCGCTTTGATTGGCTAGATAAACAGCAAAGGTCAGAGAGCATGAGAAACTTTTTATATAAAATCATTTAATGACAGACATAAAAACGCATTTATTATAAATCTTGTGCAAAACAGCGATTTAAAAAAATATTAAATGCATGCAAACAACTTTTTTATAGCTTCAAGCCAATTTTAATATGAAAGTCAAGAGTCTCGGAACTAGACACAAGTTGGGCTAATTAGCTATGGAACTTGTTGCATATTTACAGATCAAATGGCGGACAACAGGCAGCGCGCTGGCTTGCTAGCCCTTACTATATCAATAGCAGAAATTTAAAACCGCCTTTTTATGTACTCAAATCCTTTTAAGCAACATATGTGCAATTTTGTGTGTTTAAAGTTTTGAGCGCACTAGGCTGGGGCTGCTTTTAAATTCGATTGTAAGGCAGCTATAAAATTCCAATCACGTGCATAAAACGCGCATAAATATACATAAACAAATGTATGTAATGTATATATTTTTTTGCTTGACAGGCCAAAGGTTTTTCAATTTGGGCCTGCGCACGTATTCATAAAAAAAAAAAAAAGAAATAGCAAAATTTTTAAAACATTTCCACAGTCATTCGAACATGCATACGATACTTTTGAGCAGTCTGTACATTTTTGAGTTAATTTTTAAACAAAATAATTGTCTTGCAGTCTTGAGCATTACGCCGATAATAAGCAACGATTATCGTGTTTATTTTGTATATAATTCATTCATAAAACGGGCAAGCGACTAGAGTGAGGATAACTGCCCCTGCACGTACTTTGTTGACAGCGCTGCGACTGAGGCGCGCACGTGGCATCAATGGGCGGCCAACCTCAACCTCCAAGTTCACAGTTACAAGCAGCGCAAAGATACACACACACAGACACACACAGGCACAGGCAGCCGCCAAGCAAACGGCCACATGAAAATATCCCAAACAAACTTGGAAAAATTTCCCAGTTTTCGTTGAGCAAACGAGAGCGTAAGCCGAAAGAGAGAGCCGTTTGGTAAGAGAGCAATGCATAAAGATTGCCGCTGGCGTCCACAACGACGTCGACTGCGACAGCGACTGGCTTTCACTAGCTTTTCAGACCCAATGGACCTGTTTGGAAAATTCGCACAGTCAGTTTGTTTTAAAATTTTGCCGCGTTGCGTTCGCGAAATAAGTGCTCGAGTGATTCACTAAAGAATATTACAAATTTGCATTTGCGAAAAATATTTGAATGTGAAAACTTCAAGTGTGATGAGAAATAAGGGCAAAGTAATTTCAACTGTTTGTTTTTTCGCCTGGCATTATAATAATTTAACGTTTTAAGCGTTGCAAACAGTTGGCGCTGAATAACTTGGCGTATTATTAACGCTTGATTTAAAATAAAATAACAACAACAAAACCGCAACTGCATTCGAATAAAAACAAAAAAAAATCATGTAAAAATCAAAAGTGTGCAAATAAAGTGTGAATAGATATGCCAACAGGCAAATATCGTTATAATATTTAATATTCATAGTTTCTATAAAAGTGCATATAAGCAAGTACTTCGGTCAAGTGTTTGTGGTTGTTGTTTTTTTTTCTGCTGTGAATAAACAGAAACTGAAGTGACATTGTTCATATCAAATAATGAATATTTAAAAGTGAGTTGAATCATCTGATGAATAATGGCAACATAATTTCAAAATAAACTCAAATTCAATTTTGTCGTCTGTTCGATCAGCTTACAATGATTTTTATGCAGTAAGTATCATATAATTCATAAATTATTTAATACGATTAATTGTAAGTAGATTGAAATTTAAGCTATAACAAATACAAATTACTACAGACATTGATTTATGACAAACAAATAGCTTAAGGCCTGACACTTTATGTAACAAATGACTTTACAATGGGCTTTACTCATACTTTTGTATGTGTGTGTGTGTGTGTCTCTGTGTGTGTGTTAGGTCAACACAAGTGCGCGTCAGCGTAATTAACAAATGTTCTTTGGTGTAGCAAGTGCTACAATGATCGACACGTGGCCAGGTTGTTAATCAAGCTAAAGTGAAACAATACCGCCAAGCTAACAATAAAACATGCGACAGTTTTAAATGTAAATTAATTAAAGTACACAGCTAAATGCTATGCTATGCACAGCTAGAAAGTGTGCGTACACATGAGCAGCAAATGGTGGCTGTAGCGGAGTAGCGATGTAAACAAGGTGCAACCGGAAGGTAGACAACGGAAATCAAGGCAACCCAGCAAGCCAAGCCAGCAGCATACCAGCAGCAGTGTTGTATAAACTCTGTGGTGTCCTTGTCTCAGTCCGCTGTTGATTACGTAATTACACGAATGTAAATTCTTTTTCGTGTCGTCTCTCACTCTCTTTCTGAGCTGGAGTGTGTAGAAGTGGGTGGCAACTTTTGCCAGCAATATAAATGCATAGTCACGAACAATTAAGGAACGCAAATACGACAAGCATGAGCGCGAGCATAAAGTGATAAAGGAAGTCATATTTAAAAAGCGGCAGGAAATGACACGAAAACTTTAACGCGACCGCTACCATGAGCTGCTGCTGCTGCTGGTGGTGGCATAAACAATCCAAGCATTTGGGACTAGCAGCTGCGTGTTAAAAAACAATGCCAGGCGTATTTACATATTTCATTATACTATGCTTTATTAATTAATTAAATCTCGGTTGGCATTAAGCGGAAACTAGTTGGGAAGCCAGCAGTAGTGTGTCTGTGGCCAAAGCAAAGTTCTGCAAAAACCGCTGACACTTGGTAAAGGACATCTAAGACAGAGATTTATTGCCAGAAAACCGAAACCAAAACCAAATGCTTACGATTTGAATGCGCTGCGAACCTTTTTCTCAAAGACAGACAGCTCCATTGTTTGTTTGTCGTAGCCAGGAAATTAAACTATAACAGTTTTTGTTCTGCATTAAGTTTTAATGACAAGGTGTGCGTGTGTGTGTGTGTGTCTTTGTAGAATTAATGTCCGCATATAAGTGTACAACTTTTGTGCGCTGTCATCAAGGATAATTCAAAAACATTTACTCCACACAGTCTCGAGCATAGACAAATTCCTGAGATAAGCAATGTCGGTAAAAGTTTAGTGGCAAATCAACATAAAATGTTGTTGATTACCTCAAGTTTTCGAGCCCCGACTGCGGCTGCGGCTGCTGCTGCTTCTGGCCAGTTTAAGTGCTTGTCAGCAACAGGCTGTCAGCAAATTGTGCCGCAAGTGTTTTGGGCCCACAAAAACCAAAAAATGATATAAAACGCTATAAAGCTGAAATTAGTTTGAGCTTTGGGCGGCATAAAGCAGCGCAGCGCAGCGCAGCGCAAGCAAGAGAATCAATTTCTATATTTATGCACAAATAAAATAACATAAATTTCATAATACATAAAAAATGTAATGCGTATAAATTTATAACTTTGAGTAACGTCAACAAATTCTTTATGCGCATGTTTTTTTTTCGCTTGTTGAATATTTGCTGCAAACTGAAATATAATTTAAAATATTTTGAACATGCCACTCAAGCTGCAAATAAATTTACTCAAAATGAATAAATGTCAAGGCAGGCAATAAATGAAAATAATTTATATGAGCAAATTGCAAAGTGCATTACGCAGTGTAAAAACATTTGGTTTACACAAAGTTATGCCAATCAACATAGTAGTTGTCTAAACAGAAAAATAAACGCAATAAACATAAACATTGGTCAAATAACTCGAAGCAGCTACAACTTGTTGAAGCTTTCGAATTTGTCTGTAATTAATCGACATGCTGTGCGCACTTTGTTTTGCGTTGAGATCGAACTGACACTGAGTTGCTTTAAGCTTTTAGCACACACAGATCTGATGGCTTATCATTTAATTGGCTTGTGTGTAAATTGCTAATCCATAAATAATATGCGATATTAACTGTTGAGCGCTAATTGAATACAACATTGAACTCACCTGTCGTGACTAAACACAAGCATATGCACTTCCACTTCCCCTTCCCAGCTGACAATTTGACATTTAGTTGGCCACTCGACGCACAAAACAAACATCTTCACATGTCCACTTCTCGGCCACTCGCTTTGCTATTTTATTTAAAATTTGTGCGTGCCGCGACCGTCGCGCTGGCCATCAAACATTCAACGTTTTTACTTTTTCGCTGTGCAAATATGCAAAATGATTGACAGCACAATTAAGTTAGCGACACTGAGCGCGCACTGCAAGTGCTACAAACATCGAGGGGGCGGAGGGGTGGCTGGTTGGTTGCTGGGGTTGGTTGCTGCTAACAACCTTATATGGCTGCAAATGTTAATAGCTTCAGAATGAAAACCCAAGTGTAATAAGCTGTCTGATGCTGAAGCAGACATGTGTAAGCACAGCAGCAATAAAATAAAAAAGGCACTTGAAGCCTTTAGCATATTGCATATTGATCAGCTTATATTATTTGCTATATTGATATGCCTAACATTAATCATTAATAAACGTAGCAATTAGTCACAGCTTTGTCACATCATCAGCATAAATCAAATCAAACTTGTAGATAGCTTCATTTGAAATTTAATACACTAACGCCAGTCATAGATCAACTCTATAAAATTTCGCTTGATTTATTTACTTTTGCTTGCTTATATCAACATAGCGGCAGCGAAAGGGCTAACGGGCTGCTAGGCTGACCAGCGATGTTTAGACTTGTTTATTTTGCTTTCGATTGGGGCTGTTTCTTTTAGCATTGGCTGATTGCCAACAAACAATATCATCAAAAGCATGAATGACAACAACACTGAAAAGCAAACACGTGCCGACTTAAATTATTGTTTTTGCTGTACTCCATGACGTATGCGCAATGTACGTTGCCAATTTGCATACACACACAATTGTATTTGCAACTCATTGACTTTGTCTAAATAAAAATAAAAAACGCGCGCAGCATTGCCTTGAGCCACTTTAATTGCTTTATACTATTTTAGAACATTGCGTATCGCAATAAATTATATTTAATTTGTCTTAACAAAAACATACAAAGAAAAAAATATAAAGCAGTTAGAGCTCCAGCCATTGATACTTGTTGTAGTCTGTTTAATTTATAAATAAATATTAATTTCAGCAATTCCTTTAAGCAGTGAAAACTTAAGCAAATAGCTTTACTTTAAATTCGCAACGAATGCACAAACTTCAGCTTTTGAGTGTTCCAATTGAAACTTTCACTTGCAGCAGCATCGTAAAAACTTCCAAAACTCCAATACAAATTTTTTTGCTCGTTGCACATAGCTTGATATCTGTCACAAGTAATAAAACATATATGCATGTGTGCAAGTCGAAGCTTACAAATATCACTATTGACAGAATTTTTATTTATTTTCTATTTATGCTTTCTAACGTGCTCAGCATGTTTATTGCATGCGCAGTATAGCAATGGCAATGACAACGAAAAGAGCTGCATCTTTTTTGTTTAGCGCAAATGAGCTTGAAAACTGGGGGTCAAAGAGCCCCAATATACAAATGGTCGCAGTCAGATTAATGGCTATTCATATATCTTCATATACATATACATGCGAGTGTAGGTATGGATGTGCGCTATATTGTAGAAAAATATTTCACGCGCTTGGCATGCCATATCTTTTGCCAGGCGTAGCTATTAAAGCACACGAGTTATTAGAAAAATTCGTGCTGGAGTGCCAGCGAGCACAGCAACAACAACATGAACAAGAACAGCAACGATGCCAATACAATATCAGTAAATAAGCAGCTCAAAAAAATAGTAGACACCCAACAAGTAAAAAACGAAAATTTATTGACGCTCACTTCCGCAGAAATAACCACAAGAGCAGCAGCAGCGCAAGTGGAGAGCGAAAAATAAAACAGGAAGTAATGTGCTTAGGCCAAAGTAAAGACAAAAAATCGCCAACAATTTTTTTTAATATACTGCGAACTGCTTATACTCTCTTTTTATTCAACTATTTATTAAATTGGAGAGCATAAACAATGCTACGCAGCTCTAATAGTTTTCGCTTGTTTAAAGATTTATTGACAAAGCATTTTCCAGCATTTTATTGAGTGCCGCATGCTGCATAAATAAACAAAACAGATTTTCATTCAAAAATAACAAAAACTAAACAATGGCTTTGTTTATACTAATTGCTTCCTCTTTGCCATATTTTATATGGCGCTGCCGTTGAACTTTTAGTAGTGTGTAAAAAACATGGCAATGCCTAGATTATAATATCAACAACAACAGCATGAAACATGGCACAACATGCAGAGCTTACATTTATAAAACACTTTTGGCCAATTTCTCTTCATTAAGTTCAGCAGAGCAGCGGGCAGGAAGCCAGGCAGGCAGTGAGGCAGTGAGTGAGCAGCATTGAGCCAAGGGCCACATATCCTGTAGATGAGAAGGACTGAAGATGTACCAGCTCTGGCGCATATTTTGGCAGCTTGTGGTTTCGGTCAGCATCTTTGAACGCTTGGGCGTTGCTTAATGAAGTTTTCACACAAATTTCTTGGCAATTTCACTGTTGGACATTGCATAATTGATGAGTGCTGGCGCGCCGGCGACACATTTGACAAATCACAGCGCCCCAAGAAGTTCCAATTACTGACTAAGCCAGTTCCTGGCTCCAGACACGTTTTATTAATAATTCGCAATCTGTTTCCGGGGCGCACACAGCCAAAGCCAACGCCAAAGTGTTAATGCTGATGAGTCTAAGCTTACGATTATGGCGTGCATCAATTAATTTATATAATTTAAATCGAGCATAAGCATATAGGAAAGAGCAACATCCTGTCTGTGTGTGGGGTGTGCGTCTTGTGGTTAAACATTAAACGTGTTGTCAACGTGTAGTTAAAGCTGTTTGAAATCCAAGCCAACCGCAACACAAGTGCATCGCACCGTTAATAATTAATTACATAATTAACCGCAAATTAAGCCACACACGACTGACAGCAACAGCAACAGTTGTTAGCACAGCTGTCCGACTAAATTGTCTGTGTGATCAAGAAATTGTCGGCAAACAAAGTGAGCCAACTATCGAACGAATGCTTTAGATATCAGAAGCGTATTCCTTGCACTTGAGCTTAGTGCAGTTAGTGCTATAAATAGCTTAACTAAAGCCAATATATATATAGTATACTACAAACATCAACAGCTATTAGGTTGCAAACTAAATATTAGTTTACCTGTTTTGTTGCACATTTTTTATTGCTGTCACGGGCTGCTGTTTGCTCATACCGCTTCCCATTGGCGCCCGCGTGCCAGTTGGCCATGAAATATTATGTTTTTTGCATTCCATTTTTGCCATTTGCAGTCGCTGTCTGCGGTTGACAATTTGTGCTCATGAATTTATATTACGTATACGTAAAATCTATGTATGTGATTTTTATAAATTTGGCAAACATTTTGCTAACTGCAGTGCAGAGCTTTTTGTTTTTATGAAAAAATTAAATGTGTGCACTCGTTTTTGTGCATTTGGCTGTAGCTCAGCTTAGAGCAACAGCCATTCTGCAACGTTCCAAACAAAAGCCAAGCAGAGCCACAGCAGCCATGCCACAGCTGTTGCTATGCTGCGCTTTAAAATGCAGCGCATTAAAGTCTGGCCAAGTCTAGGCTAGCACCTGCCTGTGCTGCTGTTGTTGCTGCTGCTGTTGCTGTGCGGCACTTAAATTAAGTCGACAGAGTGCTGTCAAAGCAAGCGCATTATATATGCATATGGAGAGCCCAAACTACTCTACTTATGCTTAGCGCAACTGCCATAGGCAGGCCAAGCGCAGCGAAGCAGAGCTCAGCGCAGTCGAGTGTTTGTTTGCCCCACTTGACTGTCAGCAGCTGCTGCTGCTGTTGCTACTGCTGCATGTCAAAGTCAGCAGCTGTATTTCCATCAGTTCACCTGCCCAAATCGACAAATCCAATCAAAAGCAAACCGCAGAGCTGCCTCGTCATTTCAGCATAGCAAAATTGTCAATTTCTGCAATGCTGCATATAAAACAAAGACTTAATGCACTTTTGATGGTCAAATACGAACAAGAGCTAACTAAAATGATTAAATTAAAAACATGGACTGTTTATAATAGTAAAATAATTCTGCTTATACAAATAAAGTATGCATTAGCAATTAAATAAGTTATTCAATTTCAACGTTTATATTAAAATTATACTTAACTTTTATATTCAATTTGTTAGCTAACTTAATGTATAACTATAGAGCATATAGCATGCTACAAAAGAATTTATTTCTTCGCTGTGCGACCCTTGCTAACCAGTATATAAAAAAGTGAACAAAATTGCAGCCCATTTATTTTCATTTTCGAGCACGCAAAAAATGTTTCCCTTCACATTCAAATGTCAAAATTACAAATAGTGGTTGTGCCATGTGTGTGTTGGTATATATGTATGTGTGTGGTTAGCTGCCATCAGCTCCCGGCTGCCTAACGCTCTCTTTGTTGCGGTTGATTGGCTAAATCACTTGCATATAGAATGCGCTTTTGGTCCCTATTCTGCGGGCGCTGCTGCTTTGCATGCAAAATAGTTTGGCAAATATTTTCTGATCAAAACATAGTATATATATGGCATTTGTATGTGTGTGTGTTTGTTACTACAAACAAATTCTGATGCACTGCTTTATGGCCTTGTAAAGAGTTACAAAGTGTTGCGTGAAAAGATTTGACAACAAGTTTTTGCTGGCAGCGCGTTAGACATAATTTAAATTTTGATTTGAGTGCAACTGCCAGAGCGTGGGTGCAACATTTGCATAAATCCTAAATGGAGGGTGCATTTTTAATTAGCCTTTTGTGTCCTCGAGCGTGTTTGTGTGTGTGTGTGTGTGTGTGGGTGGCTGTAAGGTGACAGCTCATTATAGGCAAAAGGCAAAGGGTCATGCTAACAGCTGCGTGCTTATGACAGCAGCTGACTGTTAGGCGTGGCAACATTGCTGCTCTTTTGTTAAACAGCAACCAGCTGCAAGTTTATTGACAGCATGAATAGAGCACCATATTTGTTATTTTGTGGACTTGCTTTTACCACAATTTACTAGCTAACAACTTATATGACAGCTAATTAAAACAAGCCACGGTTGTGGCACATATTGTTGTTTAATTTACCAAGCACTAAGCACAAAATGTTTTTTTAATTCTTTGCAGCTTGCAACACAATGGTTAGTGAGCTTTAAACTAGCAATTGGCTGCTCTGCTGCTGCTGCTGTCAGAGCAACAAGAAGTGTAGCTAAAGCGAGCCCTACAGCTTTAGAATGAAATGGAGATGCAAATCGATGCTGGTCATGGACCAAGAACAACAACCAAAGCCACCACAGCAGCATACGAGTACGCATACAACTGTCGTGTGGCACAGACAGCTTGGCGCGAAGTGTGGCAGCCTTTCATTAGCTGTGAGTCGCAACAACAACAGCGCAACGACAACTACCACCGCAATAGCACAACAGCAACAACATTCCAGTGCACACTGCAGGCATTCGATAGCGTCGAGCAGAGAGCTTTTTATGCGTGTAACGCAACACTTTCCGAGACTCAGGCAGCCACAGTTAGTGCCTGTGCACTAGACGCGCAACTGTTGATGCCAGCAGAGTATAACGAGGCGTATGCGCATTTTCAACTTGCAATCAATGAAAATGTTCGTGATAATGTGAGTGATACGTTAAGTTTTAGTGACAGCTGCAATAGACAACTGCTGCTTTGCGAGCCCAGCGAGCTGCAGCAAGAGCAACAAACGACGCTGTTGTGTCAACTGCAGGCGGAAATTGAAAACTCAACATCAGAGACAGCAGCGACAACCTTGCTCGACTATCAAATTGAGCTGAGCGATAGCCTGTGGTCTTCCCCCTGGCTGAACCTGAGCGAGCTAATAGACACTGTTGCTGTCGCCGACAGTCTCAGCAATGCAACCAGCAACGCAGCCAACAGCAGCCTCAACATTATGCTATCCAACTACACGCTGCCCAGCTCGGCGCTAACCACAACATCCACAACGCTGGCAGCGACAACCGGCAGCGACATTCTCATATCGCGCAGTTTTCTGGACTACACGCCCCATGGCTACGACTGGCTGTTTCTGTTCGTTGTCTTCTTCATATTTGCGGGTGGTCTGGGCAATATACTCGTCTGTTTGGCCGTTGCGCTGGATCGCAAGCTACAGAATGTGACCAACTATTTTCTGTTCTCGCTGGCCATTGCCGATCTGCTCGTCAGCCTGTTTGTCATGCCCATGGGCGCCATTCCAGCCTTTTTAGGTGAGTACATCACAGGCCACTGTTGCCACTCACTTGGCCTGTGTCGAGTGCACACAGTCGTTAAAGCTTGAGCAATTTCTACGGAATGTTTTTTGATGGCAGCGCAAATAGATTTATGAGCGTCGTCTTTTTCTATCTTAATATTATAATAAGTCATTGCAGAAATGTGTTCATTATTTTTAATGCATTCCGCTGTTTTAGGAGCCATCAACATTTTTATATTCATATGCTTTTATTTAAATCGAGCAGTGCAAAGTAAACTTGCCGCTTGCTGAAATGTTTTAAAAAAAATTCCAAGTACCACATATATAATTATAATGCGAATGCCCATTGCAGATAGTTTGTGCATTCAGATTATGTTTAAGGTCCCGCACAAAATCAGCGACACGTAAATAGGTAAACATTAGGCAACACTAATTTGCATGCGTCAGAGATAATGCCTCAACCAGACGTCTAACTGCTGTGCAACAGAGCTTAATGTAGCATGAACAGATCAAACGCATAAATTAGGCAGCAAACCATCCACAAACTGCGAACCACACAGAGCAACAATTTAACAGTATTTACCCACTGAGCTGAGGCTAACCAGCAAACATTTTGATTTTTATACAAGCTCATTAGTTGTATTGTTTACAATTTTAAACCAGTGACTGGCAGTCATTATAAGTAATATGTATTTAAAAATAAATTCAAAAAAATTATAAAAAAAAGGGTTGACGAGAAAGGCGCAGGGAATAGGAATTGAATGGGAGTGGAGAGTGAAATACTTACCTGGCTTACATTATGCATCCGCTATACTCACCTTCGTCATAACTGTCAGATTTACCTAATTCAGATTGAATTTGGTAAAATAAATTTAGTTCTCTTCCAATTTTCACATCTTAAGTTTTTAACAATATTTCGCTGAGCTAAAGGTTTTCAAAGATTTAAATCGAACTAAAATGTAGTCGGCAGCCTGTGATTTTTACTCAAACCATGGCAAAAATTCATACGATTCTCGAAAATGTTACAGTTTTTTGATTGTATGGTGCTTTAAATAAAGTTACATTCTTTGCAACTTTTAGAATGTTTTGAAATTTGGAATCGTAAGTAATAAAACTTCCAAATTTTCCATTTTAATTCAATTGCATCTCACGACTCTTAACAAGGCATTAAGCTCTAAATGTTAAAGCCTATCAACAATTGATATTTCACAGAAAGTTCACTTATTTGCTTACTCTTTGATTCATAAAATATTAATGCTTATACTTATGTGAATTGTGTTTGCCACGCCCATATAAAATGGTATAAAACAGTTAAATCAGACAGTTTTTCGCTGACTTACAGCTTTTCAAAGTTAAATGTTTCGAATTGCTTACGAATTAGATCATGGCTGAGCTGTTAAATACTAAAAATTGTTCTTAATTATGTGACGTGCCTTTGTCGTTTCCACGCATACTTAAACTTATTATAAGTAGCTTGTTTAGCGTAAATTTGTTTCTTTGTCAAAGTTAGAATTTCAAGTGCGTCAAGTTAATCCGTCGCGTATATTGTCGGACGCTTTAGTTTCGACAATCCTATTGCAGGTCTTGTTGTTTATATTTAGTTTGTTGTTTCACAGCGCTACTCTTTATGCAACAGTTTTTTTCTTGTTGCGGCTGCAGTGCAACCTTCTTATTGTGCCACTTGCGTTTGAGCTGCTTCCGCAGTCAGCGCTTGGGCAGAGGGCAAGGTCTTTGTTTTTCAGACTCAAGTTGCTTGACGATGACGCCGACGCCGACGCTGACGACGACAACAAAAGCAGCAGCAGCAAACTAAATGTAACTAAAAGCCTTAATTGTGGTTTTAGCCGCAAAAACAACAACAATAAAGAAAAGAAAACGAAAAACATAAAATAATAAAGGACGCAAAAGCAAAGAAAAAGAGAAGATGCTGCCTGGGCGACAATTAAGCTGCAAATGGGAACAGAAAGTATACAGTCGATGTGTGTGTGTGTGTGTGTGCGTTTATATAAATAGTACTTGTGTGTGTTTGTGTGTTTTTTGGCTAAATTTGTTTTGGTTTTGCTTTTGTGCGGCGTCAACTTGGCTTACACTTTGCCCTTAAAGTGCCATTAAAACTTGTACTTATAAGCCAAAAATCGAATTTTAAACTTAAAACCACATTAAATTCTAACAAATGCTATCTACAAAGCCAACACTACAAACAAAATGCAAAGAAATTCGATGCCAAACAGATTGCAACCATTTAATTAATACTAATAGGATAGTGAGTCAGCAGACAGACAGAAATTCAAATAAGTGAACGCCTGTTTTAGTAGGCCGAACCAATTTAGGGCAACATGTCGTATACGTTATAAATATGTATGCTCTACAATAGCCATGTGTATTGTATGCGTGTTGTGTCTGTTTCTGTCCGTGTGCAATTGACAAGCATATAAAACTAAATACGAGATGAGGGTTGACCCACTCCACAGCTCGTTTAGAGCAAGTGTTGAGTGCTGCTGTCTGCCTTTGTTGGTCTGTCTGCCTGTCTGTCTGTCTGTCTGTCTGTCTGTCAGTCTCACACAATTAGCTGACAAATACCTACAGAGTGCGTCGAATAGTCTGTAACAATAGGCAGGCAACGCATTTAAGCGCTGTTTGCTGCGCATTAATGCTGATTTAGCCATTGGCAGAGAGTTGAGTTCTGTTCAGTTCGCTTGTCCAATTTGCTCGAGCTTAATTAGAGATTGGCTTATTATGAATTGAGCTTTGCTAGCCGCAATTTCAATCAGCGCACAGCAAGCAGCAATTCAATTCAATTCCATTTCCATTTCATTTTATTCTTTGCCTTTATCACATTGTTTTCATTGCTGCTCGCTGAAATTTCAATTCTTTTCTCATTTTTCATTCATTCAATGCCTGTTCTCTTGCTTTTGCTTGCAGGCTACTGGCCTTTGGGCTTTACGTGGTGCAACGTTTATGTGACTTGCGATGTGCTCGCCTGCTCCTCGAGTATTTTGCACATGTGCTTCATCAGTCTGGGGCGCTATTTGGGCATACGGAATCCGTTGGGATCGCGCCATCGTTCCACCAAACGGCTGGCGGGCATTAAGATAGCCATTGTTTGGGCCATGGCCATGCTGGTGTCCAGTTCAATTACAGTGCTGGGTAAGTAGCAGTAAATTACGTACGCCAACACCATTGACATTAATTGCTCTCACTCTCTCTCTCTCTCTCTCTCTGTTGTGCAGGGCTGGTGAACGAGAAGAACATTATGCCAGAGCCAAATATTTGCGTTATTAACAATCGCGCGTTCTTTGTGTTTGGCTCGCTGGTGGCCTTCTACATACCGATGCTGATGATGGTGTCCACATATGCACTCACCATTCCATTGCTGCGCAAGAAGGCGCGCTTTGCCGCCGAGCATCCGGAGAGCGAGCTCTTTCGCCGGTAAGTGGATTTCAAAAGTTCGACATTTGCATGAGCGCCGCACGCCATGCACACAAGTAAATGCAATTAGTAGTGGCGCCATCGGTAGCAGCGCACAGAGATTTGTGTCACCTTTGACCAGAGCGCCAGAGCAATTGGATTCCAGCGCCAATCGATAGCAATAAATTATACGCAAATGAAAATGTAATGAATGGAGACGTATCTGGTTTTGCAAACAGAGAGAGAGAGAGTCCACTGAGCTAGTTTTGCATTGCACACTTGCGGGGCGTATGCGTAATTAGATTTACTTGTTAGCTTGACTTTGCCATCAACTAAGACAAGCTAATGGCATTCTGTTGTCCAGTGGCAAGCACACACGCACACACTTGCCACAATGCTCAGAGCCATCGCATGCATGCAACTGAATTAACTAGTTTAGTTTATGGCAAAGCTACAACATAAAGTGCATGTGCAATCGATGTGCTGAATCAATCAGGGACTAAGCCACAATCAATGTATGCATCTTTTATTCTAAACTCGTTATTTCTCTGTCTCTGTCTCTGTCTCTGTCTCTGTCTCTCTATCGGGTCGTATCTGTGTTAGTGGGCGGACCGCTTACCATAGGCCCACGACAGCCGCAAAGTGCAGATGCCAGAGCTCACCAGCCATTTTCGGCAACATTAAGTTTCTGACCTTGGTGATGCAATCGTACCAATGCCGCAGAGAATAGACAGAGTCGCTGAGCACCGCGGCGCACACTTGACGCTTGGAACGGGCGTTGATGCAGCGGCACAATGTTGCAACAGCGTCAGCTTTTCGCAAGCGTGTAGAATGGCAGGCACGGGACATGTGATAAGTTGCCGTAGTAGTTGCTTTACTGGCCGGCCAGATCTTGCGGCAGTCTTCTACCTTGCCAGCAGCCAGCGCGCTCCACACATGGCAAGAGCGCTTTGGCCAACACGGCGGCAAATCGACTTGGACACGGTAGTCTCCACTACCCATTCAACTTAATTAGCTGCACTTTTGCAATGCGTTGGCCGTGCAATCTGAATGCAGATTGTGCGCCGTTCCTAAAGTGCCTGGAATTTAATTAACTAAGCGCTGACCGTTTGGAGGCTTTTACGACTTGATTGCCGCTATATTATTTATTATTTTGTTATTATTGACATTATTGTATTTAATGCACTTATTGTTGTTCTTAAAATTCAGGACATTTAGTTTTAAACAGTGATGCAAGTAGTTTAGATCCGGAAAGTAAGTGTCTATAAGAATATCGAATTTTTTTAGGTTACGACGACCATTATTTGTATTCAGGCATGATTTTACTGTATTGTTATTCGGTTCCTGAATTTGATTATAGTGCCTGGAATTAATAACAAAATGATAGTTAGTATAGGTATTAATTGTTAACAAAATGTTGTGAACCCATCCTCCATGAGTTCCCTTTGCCAATGAATTGACGCTTCGTCTTTATTGCACGTGAAGTTGAAAATGTTGAAATTTATATGTGACTTAATCTCATTTCGGCAGTACTTTTAAAAGGTCATGTGTAATCGGTAATTTCCCCGGACTCCTGCATTTGTGATTGTCTACGACATAATAGGTGCTCCATTAATCTTCTATATGTAGGTAGGTCATGCCGCTTGTTGATCAGGGGTGAAATTTCTCAGACGAGGAGAAAATCGCTCAGGAGCCGACTTCGCGTAAGTTTACAGTTTCTGTAGATCTTGCATTGTTTCTGCCTGTATTACGTCAGCCGGAACATTGCCTGTCGATTATCACAGAATTGAAGGCTTTAATGGAACGGATTTCATGCAGCCTGGATCTTGTATATTACGCAGCTAAGCTTTACTGATTTGACCCTATCTTTGATCTCTATTACTCCAACTTCGTTTCCTTTCATCTTCTTGCTAGTTCGCTTTTTCTTGAATAGATTTGAGCTTTTTCAATCGTTCCCCCGATGTCTGTTTATTTTGTTCTTTAGATCGGCTATTTAATGTTTTGTTTTCGATGTCCCAGCTTTAATTTAATTTCTCTTCATTTGGTTTTTGCATTGATGAGCGCGTTGGGCTTCCGCAGATTATTGGACGACTCCCTGTGTTTCATACAGCTTGTGGCTCAAAATACCCGTTGTAGCGCACTGCTATTATACAGGTTTAGTTGTCTTATGCGTCAAGTTCTGTCGTAAGCTAGCATTGGATTTTTATTCTTGTTCTCTCATTTAGTCGGTGTTTTTTCTTGTGCCGTCCTTGCATTTGCTTAGGTTCAACAGTGGTGTATACTTTTCAAAACATTCGATAGTCAGTTGAACAAATATAATCATAAATGATAAACACTTTTCTATTATTAGTTTCCCTCTTCAGACGCAGTTACTTCTTGTTTGCATTAATTGCAAAGGATATGCAAGGCACAGGATATCGTTGTAGATCTTGTAACATTCGCACACCAGCTTGACAACAACTTTGATTAAACTAAATTCCAATACGCTGTTTATTGCTATGTAACGTTTGTATATTGCGATAAGCTTACAACGAAAAATTATTCCAATCTTGGGTCAAATGCTAAGTCTAGTGATAAGCATATGACGCTTCTTCGTCTGGCAGACGAAAATTTTAGCAGTCTACGTAATAATTTGCAGTACCGCACAAAGTTAAGTCGCAGATCACTTTATATTTAATACATTATTTTGAATACATTATTTTAGTTTATGAAGTCTATAAATATAAACAGTTTATTTACGTACATTTGTTAGCTGGTGTTGTTATGTAAAATAATAGCGCTGTAATTTATGAGCACTATTTAATTTTTGAAAACATAATGCACGTGCTGGACTAATCTCGATTTTAATATAAAGACGTCTTTAGCTTCTGCTTTAGCTTCTGCTTTAGCTTCTCATGTGCTGAACTTGAGCGTAGATCCCAAAATTGTTATTGCTCTCATAGTTCATTACCACCATTCACTACACTTATTTTCTTATCAACAATTGAGGCTATCAACTGAAATTGTAGCTAGTCCATCATATGAGCAGCTGGTGCTGGAATTTAGTTTTAATTAAATTTTTGTGTCGAGTGCGTGCAGTTGTGCGGAATTCGACAAGCTAGTGTGATTTATAATGAATCTAAAGCGTTATTCTGGTGCCTTGATATTTGCAGTTTTGATCCTTGCATTTAATGAAGCAACTGCAAGTTCTGAAGAGGTGATGGCCAATAAATAAAAAGTTTATTTTACATTAATTGATTATATTTTTGTTGCCAGACTGACGAAGCCAACGACAAGAATGATTTAAAAAATTTAGAGCCACTTATCGAACATCTAAAGGCAATACAAGTTGAGCTATTGAAGAAGAACAATAGTACTCTGTATGAGAAAAACAAAGATCTGAAAGCGCAACTGCAGCATTTAGAAGAGAAGTTAGTGCATGCGAAACAAGCTACAGCTGTATATAAGAAAACTTCTGATATAGCGACAAATTATCTGTGGACATGGAATCTCTCAGCAAGCAGTTGCGTGAAACAGACGAGATACAGGCTTTAAAAAGTGTTCAGCTGAAGAGAGATTTGGATTTGAAAACTTTAATGATTGAAGAACTCAATAGCGACATACTCAAACTGGAGGAACAAATTCAAGCTGATGCTTCAAGGCTTCAGGCACTGAATGCAACTGTGCAAGAAAAAAATGTAGCTATAAAGGAATTCGAGAAGGATATGGTAGCCTTAAATAAGACACCGCGATAACTAGTTGCTTTTGCATTTGCTGGAAAGATGTGTACATACAAAGTCACTTGCCCCATATGAGCCTTTCTGTGTTGTGTATAATTCAGACGGGCTGGACTAAATTTAGCCCAGATAAAAAAATAGATAGCAAAATATCAGAAAACTGATGTGTACCAATATTCTTCAATTTATTGGATTTTTGGTGGTAAAAATTTGGTAATTCAACAAGTTAGCATGAATATGCGTCCCTCACTTGAATTGAAGTAAAATTTGTATATTTGAAAGCTTGTTGAAGTTTAAAAAAATGTGAACTTTCAAATAAATGTAATTTAGCATATTTGTTCAGAGCAAAGCAATCTTTAATATGAAGTTAATCGAGTTGCTGTCAACAGGCCATGAAATTCGAAGTCATGGCAGCTTCATTAGCCCTAATACCAGTCAGTTCATAAAAGTTCGTTTGTCTGGAATTTAATTAAAGTGCTAAGCGCCGAAAACGATTTGGAGAGCTTTATGAAATTTGTTTTGTTATATACACATATATTTTGTCATATATTGCAACACTATTGCTATTTTCAATGCCAATAAATTGTTGTTGTCAAGACAATTTAGTTTATAAACAAGTGACTGGAAATAGTTTAAGGTCGGAAAAGTAGTGGTCTAATAAGCATTCGAATTTTTTTAGGGCCCAGACCAACTTCGTTGTCATTAGCATAATACCAGGCCATAGAAGTATCTGTGACTTCTTCGTCTGCTTCCGGATATTTTCCATTATAGTTGCTGGAATAAATAAACAAAATAAATTTAAATTTATATTAAATTTGGGTATTAAACAGCTTACCAATGTGCACATTTACGGAACCACCAACCTCCATGATATTCCTTTGCACAATTGTTATCGTCGTAATCGTCATTATCACGATCGAATGTTGTAAATGTGAAATTGCGATGACTACTTAACATCTCATATTCGGCAGTACCTTTAGCAAGGTCAATGCTAGTTAATCGGTAATTGTCGGACTCGCTTGCGATTGTGAAATTGTCATACAGAACATAATAGGTGCTACCATTAAATAGTTCTATATGTAGGTAGAGCTCATGCCGCTGATCGTTGGTCAGGCGGTGAATCTTCTCAAGACCGAGGAAGAAATCGCCATCAAAGGAGCCGAAACCTTCGCGATAAGCTTTCCAGTCTCTGTAGAAATCCTCCTTGCCATTGATTCTCTGCTGTATTACAGTCCAGCCGGCACCTGCTGTCTGATTATCGCACAGCACATTGAAAGGCTTTACATTGGGCAAACGGATTTCATGCACGCCTGGATCTGTATAATACACGCAGCTAAAAGCTTTAAGTTGATTTTGACACAATATCACCACATCCTCTCTATAACTCAACCAACTCGTTTCATTATCATAATTCTCTGCTAGTTCGCTTTTTTCTTGTATAGTAACTTTGAGTTTTTCAATCGTCGATGTGTCTGTTTTAATTTGTTCCTTTAGCTCGGCTATTTTATGCTTTAGTTTATCGATCGTCAAAGCCTTTAATTTAATTTCTCTCTCAATTTGAGTATTTTGCACTTGATGAAGCGCGTTTGCCTCACGCAAGACTTTATTGGAAGACTCTGTGTCTTCATACAGCTTGTAGGCTGTAGCAGCACTGCTATTATACAAGGCTATAGTTTGCTCTTCATGCTCAAGCTTCTGTCTTAAAAGCTGCAATTGGTCTTTAAGTTCTTGGTTCTCCTCATTTAGAGTCGGACTGTTTTTCTTTGCCAGATCAACTTGCATTGCTTTCAGAAGTTCAACAAGTGGTTCTACATTATTCAAAACATTCGAATCGTCAGTCTGCCAACAAAAATATAATCATTAAAATGTAAAACAAACTTTCTATTATTAGCCATCACCTCTTCAGCACTTGCAGTTACTTCATTGTTTGCATTAATTGCAAGGATTAAAACTGCAAATAGCAAGACACCAGGATATCGTTGTAGATTCATTGTAAACATTCGCACAACACCACGCACTTGACACAAAAATGTGATTAAAACTAAATTCCAATATCACCGGTTTAATTTGCTATAGTACAAGTTTAGTTAATATGCGATAAGCTTAACAAAACAACTCTCTTCAATCTTGGGTCAAATGCTAAGTCTAGTGATAAGCACATGACGCTTCTTCGTCTGGCAGAGGTATATTAATATTATAATTTCTTGCATATTGTATAAAGTTGTTAGTTGTGTTGCATGCATCGCTTAATTGCTAATTACAATTACACAAAATAGTTAATACATTTGTTAGTTAGTTGTGAGTGTGCAACGAGTAATAGCGCTGTAATTTATGAGCTCTATTTAATTTTTGAAAACATAATGCACGTGCTGGACTAATGTCGATTTTAATACAGAGACGTCTTTAAAAGAAACATGAAATGCTGAACTTGAGCGTAAATCCCCAATTTTGCGCTACAAAGTGTTTTGTTTATTATTTTTATAACTCAATTGTGCTGCACATCATAAAGCAGCTGGTTTGGGAATTAGTTTAATTATTTTTGTTCAAGTGCGCTGCAGTTATGTGTGAATTCACAGCAAGGTGTGATTTTATAATGAATTCTACGGTTGTTTTGGTGCTGTTGTTTGCCCAGTTTTTATCCTTGATTTAATGGCAACTGAAGTTTGAGAGGTTTGTGGCCATAATAAAAGTTATTTTACATTTTAATTGTTATTTTTGTTGCCAGGGATGGAGCACCGCAGAATGATTTAAAAATTAGAGCACTTTATCGAATTAAGCCAATAAGTTTGAGTATTGAAGAGACATAGTACTCTGTATTGGGAAACAAGATTGAAGGAACTGCAGATTTAGAGAGAAGTTTAGTGCATGCGAAGCTAGCGTATATAAAAGAATTTTGATTAGCCCGGAAAAATTATCTGTGGCATGGAACTCTCACAGCAGTTGGTGAACACGGTCAGATTTAAAAGTGTTCGCTGGAAAGAGGATTTGTATTTAAAACTTTAATGATTTGGACTCAATAGCGATTACTCAACTGGCAGAAGGAACAATTCAGTGTGCTTCAAGGTTTCAGGCATTTATGCATGTGCAGAAAAATGAAAGCTTAAGGAATTGAGACGGTATGGTAGCTTAAAAGAAGACGGGGAAGCAGTTGGTACAGCCGTCTCACTAGTTGTTTGCATTTGCTGGGAAGCGTAGGATGTACTACATTCACTGCCATATGAAGCCTTTCACTGTAGTTGTGTCTAATCAGACGTGCTGGTAATACGCAGCGCGTGGAAAGACGGATTTCAATCGCGACTGAGGTGCATACGTGAATGGCTTTGGCTCTTTTAATTTGGCGATTTTTTCTCGGCCTGTTGAAAGAATTACGACCTGAACAAATTTAAGGCCGCATGAGCTCAATAGGAATGAAACAATTTATGGTCCAGTTTCCAGCTTTACAAGAATTTTAAAATATCAAATGAGTCGTAATATGGTTAATAGACTTGAATTTGGACGTAGTATTAGTTACTAGTTGATAGTTGATGCTTTCCTCTGATATTTGATTTGATCAATTTTAACATTCGACGTCCTATAGTGATTTGACATGACGTAGCTGTTGCGAAGATATTGTAGGAGGATGGTGGATTACTGATTTGTTCCTATTTGGTAAGCTTAGATTATGCAATACTAACTATGTATTTCTAATGGGATTTTTTTATTTGTTGACCAGGCCATTTGAATTGCAAATTCGAAATGATGTGTACCAATATTCTTCAATGTATTGGCCTTTTGGTGGTAAAAATTTGGTAATTCAACAAGTCAGAATGAATATTCGTCCATCACTTGAATTGAAGTAAAATTTGTATATTTGAAAGCTTGTTGAATTTTAAATAAATGTGCATTTTCAAATAAATGTAATTTTGCATATTTGTTCAGTGCAAAGCAATCTTTAATATGAAGTTGATCGAGTTGCTGTCAACAGGCCATGAAAGTCGAATCCATGGCAGCTTCATTAGCCTTAATACCAGTCAGTTCATTTATTCAGGTAATGGACAAATCACAGCCACAAAACGGTCATTGAGCATTTGGCATTTGTCTATCTGAGGCTCATTTCACACCTTGTGGCCTGTGGGCCAGCGGTAACGGTAAATGTCAGTGTGTGTGTGTGTGTGTGTGGGCGGGTGACGACGACTGCCAAAGCCCGAACGTTTATTATCAGTTGAGCATACAAGCTCTCACAAATTTATTACATTTGTTTTACATGGCCCCAAGTTGGCAGCGACATGGTAAAAGAAAATAACTTTGCCGACTACTTTCCAAACAAATTTACATAATTTGCATTCTGGTGGTTCGAGAACAAAGTGTCTTTACTTCATTTTCGCCTCTGGCTAACAAATGTGCATGTGTGTGAGATAAATAACAAAAACAAATTGAGTTTTATTTTTGCTCGTAACATTCGTTTGGGCTTACTTTCTTCACTGTGTATATATTGCTGCACCTTTGCCTGGGCAATAAGCTCAAAAAGCAAAGCCCAAGCTTAGTGACACTATAGACACATTCGAACGTGTTAGCATATTCAATCCAATTGATGCAAATAGCGTAGTGTTGCCAACTATAAGTCTGCGCACTTGAATTAAATATTAAACACAATGTTGTGAAAGTTTCACTTTCGGCGCCATCTTAAGCAATCAATTACACATATTTTAGCAATTACATGCACATTCAAGTGACATGCAACATGGCGTATACATAATATGCGTGCGTCTGCTTGCACGGGGTGCCATAAACATAAATCACTCATACGTCATGTGGCGCTGAACAAAAAAAATCACAAAACACAATGCCGTTTGTCGAGCTTGCCACAATGTTGTGTGAAGGTCCAAAAAGAAGCTGCGGCTGCTGCTATAATAAATGCCGCATAAAATACAAAAGGGAAACCACACAAAAAGGCGAAACCACAACATGCAACCAAGACGGAACTGCAGCCAGTTCAGGCGACATTGTTGCAGACGACAAACGGCAAAAGCTCAAATACAGCAGCAGCAGGAGCAACCAAAAATGTCACTGAAATTTGCAAATGCGTTTGCTGTTGTTGTTCTTGCTGCTGTTGCTTGCATTAATGCAACAGCGCAAAATTTGAGCATTAGCAGCGAAAGATCACGTCAAGGCAAAGTCCTGCAGTTGGCTTCAAAGTCAGTCCTCGGCTTAAGCACGTAGTACAGAAGCCAGAAATGAGCTGCGCCAGATGAATGTCACGTTTGTGCGCTTTGGCTGGGATTTTTGCCAAAACAGGCTGAAGCATAAATATGCATGAATTTCTAATGAGACAGGCAACCAATTTTCTGCTGCCTCAGCTACCAGCTAGCAGTCGAAAAAATGAAATTGCTGTTGGCTTTTACCTGCAATTTATTTTCTTAAATATTTGACGCCGCTTGGGCGCTGCACCCAGGCGGCTGGCGTCAAAATTGTGAAACTTTTTTGTTCTATTTGCTGCACGACAACAGATGCAAAGTGCTGCTAACGTGCGGGGGAATATGTTGCACTTACAACTGTCTCCAGGCAGCTGCCAATGCATTTACAACTTTTCATAGATTGCAAAACGAGGTCAACTTGCCGAGAAGTTATCTTGGCCAATTGCAAATGCGACAACCTTTGCTGTCATGCTTAACAACTTTGTAAGCAGCTGCACAAAATGCAGCACAAATGTTCAGCGAGATGGCTCAGGCGAATTAATTAAACATTTTCTGCAAGCAAACTTTTTGTATTTGAAATTATAATTCGTCAGCTGAGTAGCCAAAGTTCTCGCTAAAACTTTTGTCATTCACAATTTTCAGAAGCCTTTTAGCATTATTAACAATGCTGAGAAAAATTAAATAAACAAGTACAAATAGATAAATAAAATACAAACTTTAAATGAGACATTGGAAATACACATGAATTAAAGTTAACTAATTAATAACATACAGATCAGATAAGAATCACATTTCTGTTAGTTATTATTAGTTTTTAATGTAAGCAATACTTAAATATGTTTTCTAATCTTTATGAATTTTTTGTACCTTACCTAACCCTACAGCCCTTAGCGTCTTACTGCTAAATTCAGTGAACTAGAGTTGCTTTCAATTGGTTTTTATTCAAATTCACACAAGTAGAGCTCAAGCTTACGACAAATTTGCGACAAATTGTTAACAAGCATTTGGCTAATTTGGCACTACTTACGTCAAGAAGCACTTTGCTCAAGCCGAGCTGAGCACACACTCTAACTAAGGGACCATTAGCTGTTGCTTTAAGCGTATAAACTGTTGCGTATATCTGAGAGTTTGTTGTGGGGGCGCAATCAAAGCTTTTAAATCTAATATCAAATACTTGTCAACGAAACTCAATCTAAATATGCAAACCGCCTTATGTTACTTTTTCTTACTTTTTCCCTTGCAGCCATCCGAATCGACGTGCCTCGGTGCGCACAAGCGTTTCGCAGCCACAATTGAGTTATACCAGAAATGGCAATGGGGCTGTCGGCAGCACAGCTGGAGGAGAAGCAGGAGCAACAACAACTGCTACAACGAGCTGCACAAATGCTTACGGCGGCTCCAGCCGCATGAACGTTGCTACTATACATGGCCAGGGCCTGGGCCAGGGCTCGAGCACAGGCAATCATCAGCAGGAGCAGGTGACGACAATACCAACGGCAGAGGAGCGGCGCAATAAATTGCGTCCATTTAAGTTTGCCTTAAATCGCGTTGCCACGCCCGCGCTCAATTTACGGTGAGTGCAGCAGCCAGTAGTTGCCCCAGTTGCTGTCTTACCGCCGCCTTACTCCTTACAGTTTTCTTAACAGCCGCGCCAAGCGCAACAGTTTGTCGGCCAATGCCGTAGCCACGGAGCAGAAGGCGACGAAGGTGCTCGGACTGGTGTTCTTTACATTTGTGCTGTGCTGGTCGCCGTTCTTTATACTGAACATTATCTTTGCTGCCTGTCCGGAGTGTCCGGTGCCCGAGCAAGTTACGAACACGTGCCTCTGGCTGGGCTATGTCTCTTCAACGATCAATCCGATTATTTATACCATCTTCAATCGCACATTTCGCGCGGCCTTCATACGTTTGCTCAAATGCAACTGCGAGCGGTAAGTTGCAGCCAATAATTTATGTCTGCTGTGCGGTAAGCTATAAGCGAACGAACGACTGACTGCTGACGATTGATGTGCCACATGACGTATGAGTGATTTTTTGTAGATTTGTATTTGACACCGTAATCAATGCGATGCATTGATGGCAAAGTGGCAATGTGTGAAAAGTGCACAATCAGATGAATGTGCAGCGATTAAAAAGATAATGTGTGTGTGTGTTTTTGTGTATGTGTGCAACAGGCCTTTAAGCGCATTGGCTTAAGCTATCATAAACTTATGCCATTATATCACATTGCACATTCATTGCAGCTCCGGACGTCCATTACGTTATCGCTCTGTGACCGAGGGTCGCGGCGCACTTAGCCTGTGCGCTCCCTCGGCGCTGCCGCTGGCAATTTCATTTCAGGGGGCACCATTAATGACGCCATCAACAGCGAATGCAACACCGTTGAGCGAGTTCCGTGGCGCTTATACAATCGACGATGACGAATGCTAAGTAAAACCGCCGCGTCGCGCTAAACTAACACGAATTTATAGACCATCTAGCAGCGAGAGTGTGACTGACTGACTGTCTGTCTGTCTGTTGTATGGCAAGCAGCTCTCTCAGTCAGGCCATAATTGATAGCATGGCACTGCTGCACTAGCTCTACTTGTAAGGATGTAATCAAATCAAAACTACAGGGTGATTCATTCATGAAAATCAATTCAAATCAAATGGGTAACTAATTTGTTAGATGTGTATCTATCTATATGCTGTACCTACTACAATACATTATTAATAATAACTTTTAAGTAGAAAGCTCTTTCATATCATCATTAGCTAAGTGTGACTGTACCTGTCATTTTCACGCCGCCATTTTGTAGCTGTGCTGGCAACAACAAAAACTCTCAACTGTATTTAAGACGAAAGCATTTCCGACCTACAAAACTACAAAACAATACACATACATATAAACTATATATATTTTGAAAACTATAGAATGTTAGCTATTAGCTCGTTATTACCTTGTAGCTGTGTTTGTTAGTCTCACCTAAAATCCATAAACATTTAAGTGTAATAATAATAATAACAATAAGCATTAATACCAAATGTACTGTGACTACAAAACGAATCTCTGCGCTGTACGAGAACAACTCAAATGTCATGACAGCCCTCAGCCCTCATGCTCTTATTTCATTTTATGTGTGTAGCTTTTAGCAATTTGCTTTTATATACATACACATATACATATGTATGTACTTAGCCTGTATCTATGTAGGTATTAGCTTAAGAAGAACTCTCTGTAACATAAAATACCTACAATATTCATGAAATGCAGCGCTAAATAAAAACTACTCAACAGGATCGCATCCCTGTTGCTATGTTCTGTCTACAATTTATGTTTCGTTTTTATTTTCTTGATGTTCCTAAGGCAGCGGCAAACAGAGTGGAAAAACTTGTTAAGGTAAACAAATTTTCATGCTTTATACATATGAATAACGCTAATTTACAAATTTAGTGTCTGCCTCGAAGCTTCGAAAATAAAATGTAAAGAACATACAGCTAAATTAAAGTCAATGAGCTAGCCTACAACTTATATATAAAACGTTCTTAAATTTATTAGATATAGTAAAAGTATGAAAGCTTTTGCACACGTTTAAAGATTATAAGAGTTTGCTATATTAAACATAAAGCTGGAACTTGATCTATCGCTTTTCAGAATTGGCTAACAAATGCCGAAGTTTTGCATAAACTCTTTGTATCAGAGATTCCTAAGAAAAAAAAATAACTCTTATGCGAATTGTCTGTTACCTGGTATAATTATTATATTTTCATATTACTTAAAGTATATTCAAAGTTTCAGTTGCTGTTTTTCTACGTTGTTAACTCAAGTTGCAATATTTCAAAATGAGCAACTTCTTTGTTAGTCTATTTGACTGACAAGTTTGCTTTGAGCATGACGCCAACATTGACAATTTTTAGCTGTGTGTCAGGCATGAGACGCAACTAATCCAGCGCCGTGAGTGTTAGGCAAACTTAAGTACTCAAAGTCAAATAAGCGACACCCAAGCACACACACACACACACACAGTTAACTGAAGACTTTGAGACACATTCGACTGTTGTCAATGTCG
Source organism: Drosophila busckii (assembly GCF_011750605.1). Lineage (NCBI taxonomy): Eukaryota > Metazoa > Arthropoda > Insecta > Diptera > Drosophilidae > Drosophila > Drosophila busckii. The sequence continues at coordinate 2,843,036 of NC_046607.1, read as the reverse complement.
TTTACTTTAGAGCAAACAGTTTCCGGTTGCCTGGGCGAACGTCAAAATTTTGACAATGGCCTTAAAGTTTCCACAACGCCAACGTCAATAAATGCATGACGGCGTGGGTGGTGTGTATGTGTGTGTGTGTGTGTGTGTGTGTGTGGCAGCTGCATATATGCAATGGAAACTTCATTATAGTAGCTATGAATTTAATGGAAATCGAATGCCCTTACGAGCGTGAATGGCCAAGTTTTCAACCGTTACGATTCCATCAAGCATTAAATGCAGGGACCAAAAATAAGCTGTTATTGAAAAATTTTCAAACACCCTAAGCACTTGCTGTTGCCACTTGTCGCTGTCACTATCGCTGCGTCGTCGCCGATGCCAAAATGTTGCGTGTGGCAGAGCTGCTGGCGCGTGCTTAATACGCTGAGTTTTCGACTAAAACGTGCAGTCAGTCGCTGCCAAGCGTTGCAAAGTGCACACGACAAGTTGGCGACATCAGGCGATGAGAAAACAATAACAAAGTAGCAGCGCAGACAATTAAATTGCCATACTCTGACACTGAGACACCGAGAAAGAGAAGCGAGAGACAGAGATAGAGGGAGAGAGAGAGAGAGTCTGATAGAGTGCGTGCCAGTGTGGGAGCGTTAAATTGATTGCTCCGCTGGCATGCGCTTAGACTCGTTTTTGGATTTTCATGCAGTTTATTTGTTTTGGCGTTCTTTTCAATTTGCCAGCAACTTTAAGACGCCATTTCCGAAATGGAAATTTTTCTGTGGCATGCTCAGAAACATTTTGCATTTGGCACACAAAATGATGCATAAATAAAATACACAGCCAGACAATGCGCAAAAGGTAAGCAGGCGCTGCTGATCACTCAATTGTTCACACAAGAATATTTTCTTTCACAAAGAAATAAAAGCTTATTGCCTACAGGATTCCGCTTATTTATTATGCGCCGCCCCAACAAATACAAAAGCACACACACACACATGCCTTCGGGGCGTATACGTAACATTGTCATGCAACACTTTGACGCTTCATTAGCTCAGCTCAACCCGTGAAAGCTGATTACAATACAAATGTCATTTATGAAATGCTTAGGACAGGCTGCCATGCAATCTCTCAATAACTCAGTAAGCCTCAATACAAATGGTAATTTAATATGCAAATCTTGATGTTGAAAAATTTACAATTTCTACTGAGATTGCATTGCAAGCTTATACAATGTATGTAAGGTAAGTAATCTAAGTGCATATATACATATATGTATAAGACGATATAATGCTCGACTAGCTTACTAAAAAGTTTGTAAGACAAAACTTAAGCTTTTAGCTTGAATTAAAAGTAGAAAGAATAATTCATTTAAGTAAGTAGATTTGAATTTCACAAAGCTACGTGTCGAATGTATGAGCTGACTTAGAACCCTCAAGGATAATACAGTTTAGCAATCCAAGTTTTGAAAACTGTAAATCAATGTTGCAAGCGCAAAATCGCCAGCATTAGACAAACAAGCAATGTTTACTTTAATGTTCACAGATTTGCTTGTGTGCAATTGTTTTTTTGCTGGCCAACTTCGTACAACACTGCGTATGTGTCAGCTTTGTGTCGGCCAATTGTTGTTGATGATTTTGGCAGCCCGTGCCTGCCATTTGTTGTTGTTGTTTTTTCGCACGCTGTTTATGTGTGACAGCGACCACACGTGCCAGTAATCCGCAGCTAAGCAAAAAAATGACTTGTCAGCAAGGAATGTGGATTGTTGTATTTAGAAGCAATGTAATCATTTGGACACGCGCTATTATCAGTAAGCCAAGTTTTCGGTTTACTCTTCATGCCGTAATTAGTCAGGTGAGAGCAGCGAATTTTTAGCATTCTTTTTTATATTTCTTTTGAGCTAAGAGAGATTAGGCCGCCAGTTCTTGATTACAGACAAAGCATTTGGCTTGTAAGCCTGCAAGCGTAAAAAGGACTTGAAATTTACCTAACGCTTGGCGGCTTATCTTACCTTGCTTTGCTTTCTTGCCTGCCTGTCCCAACTAACCTTTTGGCCCGTGCCCGTGCGAATGTTTGCGCTTGCTCTTGTTTCGTTGTTTGACCAGCTTTTGGTGTGCAGATTAGTCAAATTGCTTTGGCTGACGCGCTGCCATTTGGAAGACTACTTGGCCGGGCGCGTGATGCCAAAGCTATTTACTTTAAGCCGCCAGCGACTAAAGTCCTCTCACTTTAACAGCGCTGATAAATTGAAGTCTTGACACAATGGCAACTTGATTGTGACTCTATAGCTGTTGGCACTGTTAGTTCAAAATCAAATTAAGCTAAAGTGCAATGCGCATAAATTAGGAATTTTTTAAGCAAGATTAATTAAAATGCACAACGTTAATGTGCTAGCTTATTAGGAATTGCAATTTTTTGCTTCAGAAAAGTCGTTAAAAATAATCAGAACGAATTGGCTTGGTCCTTTTTAAGGTGCATAAATTGAATTCCGGAATTATGCAGCAGCATGTTGTGGGCCACAGCATTTGCTAATTGCTTATAAATTGTTGAATTGTTAACTGCTGACAGCTGGCCCCCAAAAAAGGGTTAATGGGCAAGCATCCCCAGAGTACAACAAACAAACTTGGCCAAAATAGAACGCAGCATATTCACATTTGGGTATGGCTGGCAATTAGCAGGCGCAACAAATGGCTATTTTGTGTTAATTAGCCAGCCTTGCAAGTGTGTGTGTTTGGGCCACGTCAAAAGCTTGATGGCCTGCCTAGCATGGACATATTGATGGCAACTAATCGCTGACGACTGACAGCTGCAGCTACGACGCTTGTTGCGCTGCCCAGCGATTGAATTGACGTTTCAGCTTAATTGGCTAAGCAAGAGTGGGAGTGGGAGTGGGCAGGGAGAATCGCAATTTAGCGCTCAGACCCTTGCGGCATATACCAGCCACAATTCAATTAAAACTACAAAATCCAATTGGCCAGCAAGCAAAATCCCTGGCCAGCACTTTGCTTGCAGCAATTTAAGCTCGCCTCGAGCTAAGCAATCAATCAAAGAAATTTAAATTATTCAGCACGTGCAAGCAAGCCAAAGTTGAAGTTGGAGAATTCAACAATAAGCAACGCTATAAAATATTACGTAAGTCTTATCGCGCAGCACACGTGGCAGCGAAATTTTAGTTTACTGTCGCCTTGTCAATTATGTTACATGTAAAAAAGGGAGAAAAAAAGCAGACGCGGGCAAAAAATCGAACGAAATCGGCCACAAATCAATTCATTTATCTTCATTCTCGTTCACAGGGGACAGCCAGAAGATTTGTTTGGTTCTCTCTCTCCCACTCTCTGTTGTTTTTTGTGCAGTTTTCTTGCTTGTTTGCTTTTCAGCTCAGGTTTAGCCAGACACAAGTAAAATATCTTCGCACAAAAGTCAATTTCCGGCACTTTGCTTAGCACAAACAAAGTTAACAATAACACAGAGAAAGTTAGTTGAACAAGGAGCGTGGTATTCTATATATATTGTTGTGATTAACTTATGTATTTTAAGCTATTTACATGCTGAAATGCGCACATCATCGAGTTGAGTTTCTTTGTGTTTGCAGATTCATACTTAAAACTAATTAGTAGCTAAGAGACAACTTTAAGATATTCTGTTATTAGCTGCCATGCGGTGGGGGCAACTCTTTGGTCCACGTCGTGATGTCCTCTACTTAAGCAAGTAGTCCATTTCACCCTTTGTGGTTGACATATATTGATCCAGCTCCTTGTCCAAGTCCTCACGCTTAACCTCCTTGCGTTGCGGTTTACCTGTACAACAACAAAAAAAGAAATAGGTTAATCGAGCTCCATAGCTGGCTTAGATTATGAGTGCTAGTTTGAGCCGCTTAGCGCCATAATACCGCCACATGTCCTTTGAGCTGTGCTTGTTACGCTTTTACCTGCAACGGTGCGACCAGCACCACCACCACGAACACGACTACGTCCACGTCGTCCCTGCTGTTGATTAGCCTTGCCAGCGCCTGTGTTCTTATTTTTGTTGATGTTGCTGTTCTTATTGTTACCATTTTTGTTGGTAGCCTTGACTACTTTACCAGCACGTCCACGTGGGCGGCCCCGTGATTGTCCAGCGCCTTTGCCAGCGGCAGCACCTCCAGCAGCGGCAGCATTTCCCTGGCGTGCTCGAGAACGTGAGCGAGAACGCGAGCGCGAGCGTTGTGTAGCAACAGCAGCAGCACTAGCATTAGCAGCGGCACGTACAGCAGATCTGCAATAGATTGGAAAAGAGTTTGAGTTCCCACCACTGTTTAACATACAAACAGCAATTGCTTACCTGCCACGAGCACGTCCTTTGCGTCCACGACCGCCAGCAGCCGTTGCAACTGCCTTTTGTGCTACGTTCGAATTGCGACGACGCTCAATGCGCCCAGCAGCGACACCTGGAAGTTGCCCACTATTGCGACGATTGCCGCGACGCTTCTTGGCAGCTGCTACTGTTGCAGCCACGCCCGGACGCACACCCAAACGCTGTTTAACTGAAACACGAGAATTTGCGACCTGTGGCGGACGGCCACGACTCTGAGAGCGAGCTCGAGGCTGAGAGCGCTCAGGCATACGACCCATAGAGCGATCACGTCCGCGACTCAGAGACCGCTCGCGTCCACGAACCTGCGAATTGGGGCGTCCACGGGGCTGGGAAAGAGCGCGTCCACGAGGCTGCGAAAGAGTATTGCGTGCACGACTGCGTGAACGGCTACGTGCTGGGGCTAGAACTTGTTGCTGCTGCTGCTGCTGTTGGAAGCGTCCCAGGCTGCCGCGTCTGCGCTGAGCCACACGCTCCGCAGCGCCACCCACAGTGGGCCGGCGATTGCCAAGGCGCTGACGCAGTCCACGGACTGCCGAATTGGAGCGCCGTGTGGTGCTGCCGCTGCGACGTGCGCGCCCATTGCTGGCTACCAAATCGGCTCGCATGCTATTTTGAAGTTTTATTAGGCCAGAGGGAAGAAGCAGAAGATAGATGTTGTTTATGTAATCGTCACATGTTTTGTTTGTTTGTTACAATTGCTATGCCAGCAATCTTCGACTTGTTTCCAGTCGCATAGTAACAAGAACGAACTGCAGCTACAAATGTGTATATGCGTTGAAAATATTTTTGGGGGATGCTTACGTTGCCAGGCGAGAGATATTGCTTGAGCGCACAGGTTTTCCATTGGGGCCCAAGCGCAGCGCTTTCATTCCGCTGGCGCCGCTGGCCGATGTCCGCAAGCTTCTCTGTAAGATGCATAAGGTTTGTGATGGATTTTTTTGATCATAATCAGACGCTGCGCGCAAGCGTTAGCGATAGCAGTTCAGTGTGTGTTTTATCAGTAGAGGTCTACTAGAAGTGAGCTTAAGCTTAAGGGTTACTTCGAGGCTGGGCAGTTGCTAACAAGCTAGCTACACAAAAGTTCCGGCGCAGTAGCTAAATGTAAGAATCCATTATTGATGCTGTTCCAGCTGCTGCCATCGCTCTCTCCACTGCCCAGCCACATAGCAAGTTAACGTGAATCGCGGTTTGAAAACCATGCGTTATTTTGTTGGTCTATGTTAGGTCAGGTCATGGACATGCCAATCCCAAAGTCATTTGTAGTTTTGCTTATGGTTCACGTACGCGCTTCAATTTGAGTGCCGTCTGCACAGTATGCTTCCTCTTGAACTCCTGGAGCAGGCGCGTATTGGCCACTGATGGTGCAGAATCCACAATGCGGCGACTGCGGCTCCTTGAGCGGCTGCGGCGTCCGCGCGTCTCTGCCGTCTGTTGCTGGCGAGATTGCATTTGGGTAAAACGGTCATTCAACGATATTCCAGTTTGCACCATTTTGATATTTAAATTTTCTTGCTCTTTATGCTTGTTAAGATATGCAAATGCTATATTTTATTTGTGTTTGATTGTTTGTTGTTTTTACTGGCAGCACAGTTTAACTGTATGCGTTGAAACTTGGTTTGCAACTGTAATCGAAAGAAAATGTACAATTAGTTATATAGTAACTTTACTGCGAATCAGGTAGCAAACAGGTAGCCAAAATGCAGCTGGCGGGAATATATGGCCATAAAAACAAGGATTAAAAATCCAGAAGACCCAATATATTGGCAGATGTCAGCGCTTAGGTATGGCAATAAAAGAGATGCATAATACATATATGTAGATTGTATGTATGCATTGTAAAATGAGTTCACGTCAAACATAATTCTAATAATACACACACACCAATAATTATCTGTGTGTTGAGTCACTTGTGAATACATAATATTTTGCGAAAGAATGTAACATTTCTTAGACCTCGTTTAAACGTTTAATCGTACTTACTGTGTATGCGAAATTCCTTATCGTTTTTATTAGCATTCGCAGTCCCACAATTTCACAACTGATACTTCACGCTTTTAATTGTGCGTTTGCTATTTTTGTTTAGCGCAAATTAAAATTTGCACTTTGAGCGTTGAATTTCAGCGTATCGCGGCTGAACTTAATAGTTTTAAATAAGGAAAATATTAATTTTCGTTCACAGTTTTTATTCTGACAAAGAACGAAAGGTACAGCCTTTTCCTAAGTTGTTTTTTAGTCAACGCGTGGATGATAGTGTGCTAATGTTGCTATGCATCAGCGTTTGATGTGGTAACTTTGCCTTAAAGTGGCAACACAGAATAAATTTATTCGATTTTTAATTAACTTAAAACAATTAAATGCTATAAGACCAAAACATTGCAAAAGCCAGCAGTACGAATCACCAAATCCATACATTATTTTAATGCAATAAAAATATTTAGACCGCGAATCTTAAGACTTACGTTAACATTTAAAAATACTAAATGACAGTTGCTTAACAGCAACTATTATCCAGCATAGGCTGATTTAGTACACATTCAAAAAATATTTACACACGTTACTCAACACGCTCAGTTCTGTCATCTGTGAAAAATTAGCAAGAGGAAGAGCTAAAAGTGAGTCGAGGCTGTTACTTAACCAAAATTTTGCAAAAATTTAACAATTGCTATTGATTTTATTGATCCCTATTGCAGCCATGTTCCGCGTTACTGTCGGTAAAGTTGCCAACGCCATGCGCGGCACCGTTGGAATCACATCCAGCCGTGTTGTGGCCGTCCGCTATTCCCACGGCGCTGAGGAATCTGCTGAGGATTTCGATAAGCGCTACGAGAAGTACTTCAATCGCGATGGTATTGATGGCTGGGAGATTCGCAAGGGCATGAACGATTTGCTCGGCATGGATTTGGTGCCAAGCCCCAAGATCATCGAGTCGGGTCTGCGTGCCTGCCGCCGTGTGAACGATATTGCATTGGCCATCAGGTGGATGGAGGGCTGCAAGGATAAGTGCGGCGACCAGAAGGCTACACTCTATCCCTACTTGCTGGAGCGCGTCACCCCAACACTTAAGGAGCTGGGCATTCCCACAATTGAGGAGCTGGGCTATGATAAGCCTGAACTGGCTTTAAAGTCCGTGTTCGACATGTAAAGCGTTTTCCTTTTAGTTTAATTACAACACACACACACATACAAAACACGAAACAGAAATTCAATATGGTGCAGATGAACATGTTATTGGATTGCAAATAAAAAGGAGATTGGAGTAAGGCTACCCATAAATACCAAATGCTGTTTTTGTTTGTTGTTGGTTATGTAATGGGGCTGCCTAGGGTTAGGCGGCATCGCATACACGTTCAGACTTGCATGACGTAGCGACTGAACGTTACGCTATAATCGCAAATGTTATAGATATCAAAAATGCATCAGTTTATTTGAGTTTGGCAATTGCGCAGTTTAACTACAAAATTATTAGTTCAATTTTTTAAGCAGCTCAGCTGCCTTATCTAGATTCTCCTGCTTCTTGATAAAGCAATAACGAACAAAATCTTCGCCTAGATGCTTATTGGGCTCGCTGTAGAATGCGCTGGGCGGGATTCCTTGTAGTCCCATGTTTTTAGTCATCCACTTGGTGAACTTGTAATCACGATATTTGTCTGCTTCTGTGCTGAGGTCCAGCTTTTTGCCCAACGCTGTCCAATCGGCGATCATGAAGTAGCCTCCCTCTGGAATTGTGGGACTCATGCCCGCTTCAGTAAGAAACTTGGCCATAAAGTCTCGCTTTGGCTGCAGCTCGCGTGGCAAACTTAGAAAGTAGCTCTCTGGCTTGCCCATGCGTGTCAGCTCCAGTTCAAAGCTGCGAGCAACGCCTTCCTGCAATGGCGTGGGGCAAGTATAAACGGAATTCTGGTGAACCATTTGCAGGTTTCTAATCAAGTGATGTGGTCCATAGGCCCATCCAATTTTCCAACCTGTCACCGAAAAGGTTTTGCCAGCCGAACCGATTGTAATTGTGCGATCCCACATTCCAGGCAACGTGCAAATGCGCACATGTTCCACACCATCGAAGACCAACCACTCGTATACCTCGTCAGAAACACAAAGAACATTCCACTTGCGGCACAGCTCAGCAATGCGTTCCAGCTCGTGACGATGGAACACTTTGCCCGTTGGATTGTGCGGTGTATTCAGTATAATCATTTTGGTCTTTTTATTGAACATCTTCTCTAGCTCTGAATCGTCTAGCACCCAGTCGGCAGAACTGATAGGACCATCTTTCTTACGCTGTGGAAATATCAAAATTTTAGCAAATCTATTTTAGGAAACCAATTCATGCTTACCACTTGGAGTGGAATAAAGCGTGGCACGCCTCCTGCCATTTTTACCATGGGCTCATAGCAGTCAAAGAATGGCTCAATGATGATAACCTCTTCACCTACATCCACATGCCCCATTATAGTTGAATATAGTGCCTCATAGGCGCCAGATGTAACCAGAATATCATGCAGAGGATTTAGCTCACGGCCAACCAGGCCACTGTAAAGCTTGCCCAGTGCCTGCACCAAACGCAAATGACCCTGGAAACGAAGAAGGTCATGAAATTATATGACATTATATTTACTGCCCACTCACATTGCCTCTAGTGTATTGATGTAACAGAGGATTTTCATCGTTGCCAATATCGACCAATGCCTTAGTCACATATTCGGGTGCCGCATCATCCGGGAAACCTTGTCCCAAATTCAGTGGCTTGTATTGCATGGCCAGTGCAATATATTCGTTCCACACACTTGGTGTGCTGCCCTGCAGACGCTTTGGTAGATCAAACTTCTCCATAGTGTCAGCTACAGCTGCTTTGTTCGTATGTTGCTGTCGGTTGGCAAAAAAGTTAATTTGGCGTGGCAGCGCACAAACACTTCGGGAATTTCTAAGCATCTGAAATACACAACATTTTCATTAGCTATCGCCGTCTGTTTACACATAAGCCTACCATGTGTGCGTGCTTTTTATTACAATTAAATAAATGCAACTGGTTTCTATTACTAAAGCTTGTGTTAAAATTGTGCTGCGTCGTGACGTTGCATAATCTAATAGGCTATGCAAAAACACAACAAGAGCAAGTGTGCAATGGAAATATCACATTTGTTTATAAACTACTCACATATACACATGCACACGGTATTGTATGCGTGAAGCTCTCGCAGCTGTTATGTCCGCCTGCAAATGGTACGCGATTTGCTATTTTTATTGCTTAATTGCGTTTAATAGTACAGATTTAATCTAGATTCATATGATATGCCTTATCATATGTCTAACTTTCTAAATTACCTGGAGAAGACAACAGGTTTATCTGATTTTTTGATTGCCGCTGTGTTTAGAGTTGCCACATTCGATAAACAGCTCGATAGCCAGCATACATGTTCCGATTGTCAGCACTCATGCTCGATTAAAAGTACTTACGTCATTCCGTTACGTTGCAAACTGACATTTAAATAAAACTGCCAACACATTATTTTTTACGTTTATTTATAAAAACAGCTTGTTAATTACACTAGTTTACAAATATGTATTTATTTTCTGCCTCAGAACTTTTTATATTTTGTATATAAATAGCTCCGAGGTCAAATGGCTGTAAACTAGTGTTACATGAAATTGAATTAAAGTCATATAATTAGTAGTACAGTTGAGTACAATTGACAAATAATTTAGTATAACATTTATAAGTACATATGTATGTATGTTAACACAAGTGTCAATAATTTTAAATGTAAGTACGTCATACTTGTTGAAATCTTTTTCATTTGCATTGATATAATCCTTTTACTTGTGTTTTATGCAGAGAGTTTTAACAACGTAAAGCTACTAAACTTAAATCACAGATAACACTAAAGTGTTTGTTACAATTTATGTAAGTATGTGTGTGTGTGTGTGTCTATATTGTTTGCTTGATATATATGGATTCATATACTGGGTTGTTTGTCTTTCAAAATATATGTATATGTTATATAGAGGCGCATACACGTGTATAGAGGCCGACTTAAGATCTACATAGATAATCGCTGTAAGTGTTGTCTATAAGCAATTATTTGCCACAATTATGTATGTGTATTGGTTTGTTACTTAATCTTAAATGCAACATTTTACTTATGCACTACAATATATATGTTTGTTTGTTTCTATGTGTGCTTAAGGTTGTGAATAGATTTGAAAAACAAAACGTTTCTGCGAAATGGCACACAATCAAATTTGCGCTACGCGAATGGCGATAAAAACTAATATTAAAACAACTTATGGTAATTATAGATAGAACTGTATGCTTTGTTGTTGTGGGCGTGGTCGTAAAAAAAAATGCGGACTTGTGTGCTTAGACATGAACCTCTGGGCAGTCCTCATCCTTAATTGACGTGTATTGCACTTTCTTGGCCACATTATCGAACACGGGCGTCATCATGAACTTCAACTTGTCGCGACTGACATAGACGAGTGCCACCAGCAGTCCCAACAGTATCATGCTGAGCACAATCAGCAGAAATATCAACGTAGCCGTGTGTCCACTTATATGCGGCGGCAGTTGTCCATATGGCTGCTCATCCTCGGCAATGTTCAAGAAGGAGGCAGCCGCTGCCATGGCCGCTGCACACTCATTCATGTCCAGCTTGACTATGTGCGCTGGCGGTGGATCCGCGCGCTGTAGTCCATGGAAGCAGGTTAGATTGTCCTGGTCGCGCACATTGACACGTGTGGCCTGCAGCCACGTGCGAAACGGCGCCAGCTTGCAGTCGCAGACAAAGGGATTCAGAAAGAAGTCCACCATCAAGTCGGTGGTGCGATTCTTGCGCTCCTGCAGCTCATTCAGCAGGCGCATATCGCTGGGCTTGACAAACTCAAACTTGTTGCGACGCAGATCGAGGAAGCGCAGATTGTTCAGACAGCGCACCTCAAAGTTGATGTCCTTGAGCAGATTGTCGCCCAGCTGCAGATCGCGCAACGAGGGCAGATCGCAGAATACGTTGCGGTCCTTGAAGTGCGTGATTTCGTTCTGCTCCAGATGCAGCTTCTGCAGCTTCAATAGCTGACTGTTGACAAAAATATCGTGCAAATCCTCGCTCAGCTGCGGCGAGCTGTTGTCCTCAAAGGCATCGGTCAAATGCAGACTCTGCAGATTCACAAAGTTCGAGAAGACGCGCGGATGATGATGGTTGACCTCGTCGTCGAAGCGTGAGATGCTCAAGTTGTTGTGATTCAAAATGAGACGCTCCACGCGCGGCACATGGTGATAAGCCTTGCCGCGTATCTCGCGTATGTGATTCCTGCTCATGTCCACAATCTTGAGCTGCTTGTAGTCGTTTATAATGCCGAACACATTCCAGGGCAGCTCCGTGATGTAGTTGCCCGTAAATATGAGTATCTCCACCTGCTCGGGCATAAACTCTAGCACGCTGGTGTTGCGCAGTCCGGCATTGGTGCAGTTCACAATGAATTGGACAATGCCCTCGTAGAGCTCGTTGCCGCAGCTGCAGCTTGCCGGAAAGTTGGGGCCGCAGCTTGACGAACTTTCGGCGTTGCCTAGCGACAGAGCAGCGCTAATGGCCAGCGTTGCCAGCAGCAGCATCTGTGGCTGCAGCTGCGATTCCTTGGTCCTCAGCAACATCTCGCCGTTGTTGCACGTTGAAAAGCCTGCAATTAATAACAGAGCGCTATGTTTTATTAGTTGCAAATGCATTTTAAAGCAAGCCCCAAAGCCAACAAGCGAACACACAAAATGCAGCCAGTCAGCCCGAAGTGCAGGCGCAAATTTATGCAGCGCAACTTGCAGATTTATGAGTTTATGATGGGGCTAAACATAGCAAACACACACACACACACACAGCTAAGCACAAGCTGACCGCAGCTCTACCCTACCTCGCTGCTGCTGCTGCTGCTGTTGCGCCTCAATCAACGGCACCCACGGCGTATGGGTAATTTCTGTTTAGTGCCAAAGTTTTTGGTTGCGCGCCAGCCACAATAAACGCTCAAAGGGCACTCAAGCGAGCTGACGAAGTATCCACATAAACTGTGCGCTCTCCCTCTCTCTCGCTCTAACGCACTGCGTCTCTTTCGCTCACTCTCTTTTGCTTGGCTACCTATGACCGCAAGGCAGCCGTAAAGCATATTATTTTTCGGCTTTTATTGCTATTTGCTTAGCAAACAAAGCACAAGTCTGAGCGAAGAAAAATAAAAACACTTTAGCAGCTGAAGCAAGCAAATCGAATGTGCTTTGCTCGCTTTAAGCTGCAGCATTGTGTTTAACAAATTTAAGTTTAAGCTTGAGCAGCAGCAATCAATCAGTCAAATGCGCTGCTGGCAGTTTAATGCTGCGATTGCAATTAACAGCACACGGCTGACAAATCTGTTGCCAATTTTAAGCAATTGCCTTTGCGACAAACAAACAAACACACAGGCTACAATTGCTTGTTTGCCTTTAACAAATGTTGCTTACAAGCCAGCAGCCATTGTTGTCAGCAGCAGCAGCAGCAGCAGGCAAAGCATAAACGCCATTTTATGCTCAGCTGAGAAAGCAGGCGCAAAGCATTTTGTAAAAATTTCAACAAAATGGTAGCGCACTTGAACTCAACAACTCGTCTGCATCACTGTGTGTGTGTGTGTGTTTGTGGGTCTGTGGCATTTCCTGTTTGGCTGCCTAACAAGTCATAACACCAGCGCACACACACACACACTCACACGTGTGTAGTATTGCATACTTAAATTTTAATTCACATTTGCTTTTTGTTACTTACACACACACATACATACGCATAAGTACAGCTGTGTGTTTATGTGTGTGCGCCTGTTAACTGTTGCAATAATATACATGCCACCTGTGCATGCCCCTTGAAATTTCATTTGCTTTAGCTGCTGGAATAATAAGGCTACGTGGCTGTACAAATGTTTTTATAAAATTATTTGCTTGTTGCGCTGCGGTTGCACATTTTGCAAATTATTATATAGCAGACTTTATAAAAACCACATTCACTTTACACGCTATTTTAATGACAAAAGTTATAAAATATTTACATTAAAATTGTCGAGGCATATAATGTTGAACAAAGTAAAAAAACTTATTAATTAAATACAGTATAAGCTGGATAATGCTGACAAAATTATTCATTTAATTTAGTTCATATTAACATTATTATTAGCAACATATAAAACCAAAACAAACTATTTTGCTGCTGAAAGTTTTAAGCATAAATTCGTATATTGCACAGCGTATTAAAATTTCGCTTAGTGCATAGTTTATTTACTTTTGTTGCCTTGCATAAATTTATGTATGTTAAAAAATAATAAAAATAAACTGTGAGTAAGTTTGCAGTCACAATTCGTGCAGCTTTTTTTTTTAATTTGTTAGCTGTGTAGTGTAGTGTGACTGGCACTTAACAGTTGCTTTTTCTAACGGTATATATGGCGTGTAGTGCTTGCTGGCTAAACAGACGCTCGCTCCAATGCGAATGCAAAGCGTGAGGGACGAACTGTGCAAAGGCAAGTTGGCCAAACATGCTATACGAGCATTTTGTGGCTATATGAATGATGAGCTGTGTGTGTGCGTGTGCGTATGCGTATGCGTGTGTGTGATCTAATTAGAGCATAAATGCTGAGTAGTTAAGCGCGTTGAACAGGTGTGCTATTAGATAAGACACAAAACAAATTGCAACATTAAACGAAGTCAGCGGTAACCGCATTAAATTGATAACGTATTTAAATTTATTATACATTTAAACAATAGTTGAATTAATTACAGCAAAGCGCAGCAACTGGCAAATTGGTTGGCAATTGAGTTAGATTTATTTTGTTGCCTACTTTAAGGCGCTTGCTTAAGGCTGAGCAAATTCGTTTGCCAAAATGTGCGAAATACTTAAGCGTTAAATGTCTTTTGGGCTGCAGTCATTAGTTCAAAAAAAGAGAAATAGCAGCTTAAATGCAGTTGCTGACGCCAAGCTGACGCCTCGGCGTGGTAACAGCCGTGCCAAAGTGGCCAAGTGGCAACTAACTGTTGTTGACCAACCATAAATAAGGCGACAGTCAAGCAAGCGTGTCTGTGTGTGTGTGTGTGTGTGTGTGTGTGTGTGCATGCGTGAGTGGTTTTGCTTGTGGTCTGCTTTCATTTGCATTGGCAGCAGACACACAGCGACAGGATACAAAAGTCGAGCAGGACACACACACACACACACACAGTGGAGTATTACCATACAAATTTACCGTGGTGCAAATGCAATAAGGACAGTTCCTTTGAAATGCAATTAAACGCAACTGCAGCTGTCGAGTCGAGTGAAACTCAATTAGCACACAAGTTGCCCAACAGCAGCTAGCGACGGTAGCCAGGAGCAGCAGCCGGAGCAAGCTGCTATCCTTTGTGTTTGCTCACCACTCACACAGACATGAAAAGTCTCCGGTTCACGGCTTGCAACACTGGCCGGCCAGCCGGCCAGCAGCATTGTGGCTGCTGAAATTGGCGCATGTTGGCTTCATAATTTTATTATGACTGCGCCGCGCCGTGTGAAGCAGAAATTACGAGATAGTCCGACGAGCGGTGTGAAGCCAAGACAAACGTGGCCAAGTGGGCGTCCCTTTCAGACTAATTAGCAGACAGCTAATTGTACTTGAATAGCGCAGCAAAAGTAAACTGCGCGCCCCGGCACTTGTCAGATGGGGCGTGCACTACTCCTTACACTCTTTTCATTCTGTTTTGGCTTGTGTGTGTGTCTGCAAAGTTTTTAGCACGCAACTGGCGTTTGAAAAATTAACTCACGTGGCGCACTGGAGGTCAAAAGCTTTGAAGTTTATGACTTTCAAGGCGGCGCACTAAATTGCAGTAGCTCAAATAATTTGCAGTCTGTTAATAACAGTTAAGAGCAATATATGCGCGTTTTATCTGGTAGAGTCAGGCAATCGGAATCAAGTCCTTTGCACAATTGCAAAAGCAATAAAATTGTATTGCTGCATAAACGAATCGTTTAGTTTGCTTTTGTTAAATATTTACCACAGCGCACAAAACAAAATAAAAGCAGCTCAATAACGTCGCCAAAGCCTGAATCCCTTTACCTGGTCAACAATGTAATAAAATGCCACACACGCTTTAAAGCGCAAATCGAATTCAAATTGGTAATTGGAATACATGTGAGGGACACACACACACACACACCCACACATGCATGGCACGTGGTTGTGTCCAGGTTGCATAAAAAGTAACTACAACAAGCGCAGACACTACAAAAAAGGCAAAGAGTGAAGTATGAAGTGGCATTTTGAATCCGCTTTGCAGCATTTATAGCAGAAGCCAACAGACAGCTGTCAGTTGCGATGGCGCCTGACGAATATGCCACGCCCACGCCCCAAACAGTGGTGTAGTGCACAAAAAGTATAAAATATGTTGTTAACAAAAATGTCTCAATTTGCAAAGCAGCGCACCCCCTTTAATTACAATGTGGCTACGCTTATGGCGCAGGCTATAAATGCTGTCAAAAATTCAGTGCTACCCCCTTTTGCAACTGAAGCTGCGACTGTTGCGAATGTGTTGGCTGTAGCACTATGCAAATTGCAGCGTTGCCAGATTGTCAAATATGCACACACACACACACATACATATGCATAGCTTGCAGCATTATCAGTTGTTACGCTCTTGTTTTGTGTGTGTTTTTGTTGTTGCCTTTGCAAATTTATGGGCAAAACACGCCCAGCGCACTGGGCGACACTCACAAATTGCATTAAAAGCGCTCGCATTGAATTCCAAAACTTTCAAGCACTGAATGCCAACGCTTACTACACTAAATATTGCATTATATTATGCTAGCGAGTTTTTGTTTTACTCAAGTTTTGCTTAACTTTAAGCTAATGAAGTGTAAAGCGCTTGAGCTTGTTTTTGTTTTTTTTTTTGCAGCAGTTGTGGGCTACGCATCATTAAAGCCGCAGCCTAAGAGCTGTTGCCTTATAATGGAAATTTTGTTTTGTTTTGCTTCCTTTTTTTACTTACACACAATATTTTTCGATTTCAGCGTTGACAGGAAATGGGTTTTGTGCTAAAGTTGGGCACAGCGAGCGCGCGCAAAATAAAGAAAAACTCAGCAAAGAATGAATTTTTACACACAGCAGACATGAATTGAAGCATTTTGGGCGCTAGTTGTTTCTCTTTTTTTTTTTTTTTGTTGCATACACTTGGCATATTTTGCATTTGAAATTTATTTTTCTTACTTTAGCTACAGCTGCTGGTTGCGTATAAAAGGAAAATGTTTGCATGTTAAAATGAAGAGAAATGTAAATCTGTCTAAATTGTATGCTGGCGCTTTAGACTTTTAACTTTTAGCTGTTTGTTTCCAATTAGAGAGAGAGGGACCAACGAGCGGCCACCACAGGGCGTCTGATAATTGGATTGCCATACATGACTGGCCTAGGCTCGGACGCTGCTGCCAGTCCAAGGCAATCTGCGTGTCTCTGCGTGTGTCTGTGTCTGTGTCTTTGCTATTTGCCGTGCGCTTGAGCTCTTTGTTCAACAGATAAATGGACAGCACCCCTGAGTATAGAGCAGCAGCAGCTAAAGTCAACAGCAACAACAGCAAGTATGGCTAGAAGTGGAGCAAGCAAAATGGACGACAGCAACAAAGGTGCGTCAACAGTTGACAAGTGTTTGCAACAAGCAGCAGCCAAGTCCAACGACTTTGCTATATCCTTTGGCTACAAAGCATAGCAGACATAGTTGCGTCGAAGCTTGCAGCGCATACAACTGTAGGCCAACTAAAGCGTCGGTGGCTATAAATAGCAGCAGACGCCTTGGGAGGCTGGCAGCGTCTGTCAGTTGCTAAAACTATGCCAACGGCACTTAAGGTGAGCAAGAGAGAAAGCGACAACAACAGACAACTCAACGAGCCAACAACTGCAACAGTGCAGAGGGCAAACAAGCTGAGGGTCAGTTAGTCAATGGGACCAAATGCAACAGGTTGATCGCCACAACGAGCTCAAAGCACAAACGAAGCAACATTTTTATATTATTGTCAGACAAATTGCTTTTAGTTGTTGCTGAAACATTTCTCACATATTTGCTAGCAATTGATTTTTGTTGTATTTAAAATTGCATTTGTATTTTATTTAGGAAAAACACATTCAATTGTTGGCATTTAATGGCTAACGCATATTTTCATTTGTCAAAGTGCCAGAGCATATATTAAATTACTTTAAATGCTTTAACTTCAAATGCATTTGCTTTCTCTCTCTCTGTCTTTGCAACTATTAATTTCTGGCCCTCTTAACAATACTGACAAATTCTTGCAATTAGAGCTGTGGCGCTATTTTTTGCATTTCCGCTTGCTGCCCAAATATTTGCCACAATTTTTCATATTAAATGACAGCGGCTGCTGCCGCTGCAGCGAGGTCGCCAAAATACGTGGCACAAATAAAAATTGCAGTTTTGGCGCTGCAAAAACTTTGCTCAACTGACGCCAACTGTGATCAATCTTCATTGTTGGGCACAAGGCTTGTCGCTAAAGCTCAGCAAAGTGGGTGGGCTTGATAGTTGTGTGGCAGGCTGCGTCTGTCCGTCTGTCTGTGTGTCTGTGTGGCAGGCATGAGCTGTGGGCCCTTTGGCGCTTACATGTCGTTGTCAGTAGCAAACAAGTAAGCAACAGGATTGGCTGCCACCCACGAAATGCAAAGCAAACTGCGCAAAGATGGCGCAGGGACCAAAGAAAAAATTGGACAACTGGCAAAAACGAGCAAAATTGCAAAATATTTGCAATTGTCGCTGCACACACAGACACAAGCAAATTGGAAAAACAGCCGTTAGAGCAATTGGCGAAATGAATGAAGATGAAGTAGCCGGCATAACGGCACTGGCCGTTACATGTAAACATGTGCATGATGCACTGGAACTAGCCCCTGACGCTTGATCGATTAGCAAAACTCTCGTTTTGAAAAAAGCATAGCACACTTTTTAGGGCGCACAAAGTTTTCAGCATCAAAAGCGCTTTTGGTTAGTTTTAGACATTCCATTTTTTATTTAGCTTTTTTTTTTTACTTTACTCAATGTTTTGTAAGTTCGTCTTGATACAAATTGTAGCTGCTGCCGCTTTGTTTGTTGAATAAACGCCTGTGAAATTTCATCTCTTGCCACTAGCCAAATGACTTTGGAAAATCTCTTACATTTCTTTATGGACTCATTGTGCATTTGTTTTGTTGTTGTTTATACTGCTGCTCAGTGCTGTTGTTTGCTTCAAGTATTTGCAGTCATTTGTATTACTATTGCTATTGTTGTTGCTTTGGCATTGCAGTCAGGCATTGAATTTCTAGGCAAGACGGTTGGGTCGGCGTTGTTTTGTTGCTGCTGCTGCTACAGCTGGCTGAGGTCTCTCATTGTAAATTGCTTTTTGTTTTCAAGTGTCGAGCTTGAAAAAGTGTGAAAGCCTTTGAGGCTGAGTTGCAGCTAAACAGGTGAAAACGATGAGAATTGTTCTCAGCTCGCTCTTGCGCTCTATCTCAAGCATAGTCAACATATTTTGTGGTCAAGCAAATTCTGGCTTTGGCTTACGCTTTGGCTGCTTCAAATGTTTTTAATAAGAATCTTGTACCTGGACTGCCTTTTAAATTGCTGCTTGCAATAAAATGTTCGCCAGCTGCAGCGCAAACTTCAAATGGAGCACTAGCAAGAGATTACCAAGAAGTTTAGGGTTATTTGAATGCATTTGGCACGCTTCGACTGCCTGGCAGGACTTTAAATACTTTTGCTGCTGCTGCTGGCCCCAGTCCACTAACTAAGGGCGCAAAGCAACTTGCACAGGCAGCGAAACCAATTCAGTGAAATCCATAAAACCAACATTAATGCCTTAATTTTGAGCTGTGCAGTGAAAGTTGAATGCGTACAAGGGCAACTACTAAAACAAATAGCGTGGTAGGAAGAGAGAGTGAGGCTAAAAAGAAACTTTGTGCGAGTAAAAAAAAGAAAAACGAATGGAAAATCTTGCGCAAAAAAGTTTTGCGCGATTTTAACGCATTGCAAAGCGCTGCTTAAGCTATAAAAGTGTTGCCTGCGGATAGCAAAGCAGCTAAGGCGATAGAGAGAGACAGATAGAGTGTGTAAGGAAGACAGCGTAGTGGGTCAGCAAAGGGCGTGCCAAACTGCAATTTAACGTAGAGCTCGACTAGATTGTAAGCTAAAAATTGGCAGTAGACCTGCGAAATGATAAAATTTCTTCGTATTTCCTTTTTTAATTTTTTCGTTTTGTTGAACGCGACAAGTTTGCTTTTTCAATTTGATGTAAGGCAAACTGGGGAATAAGCCTGGCAAGTTCTTTTTTTTTTTTTTTGGTGCTACAACCAAAATTGAGCATAGCTTGAATTGCAAAGTTCCAGCAGCAGCAGCAGTTGCAGTCGGAAATGAAACGACAGCATGCGCTGTTTGCAGCGCACGCGGCGTATGAGCAACTTGCAAGTGCTGCACAGCCAGCCAGTTGTGATTTTCATGTTTATGTTATGACGTATGCGCCACATGCCACATGGCTGCTTGTTAAAGTAATTAAATCATTCAGTCTGACTTTGGGCTTTACTCCTTCGGCAAATCTCGCAGTGAGTTGAGCACTTGGCGTAATTGGAACTGCGGATGTCGAAACTCAAACCACTGCCAATGAGCTTTGAGCTGCAGCAATAGCAACTGTTTTTGCATTTATGCTTACCTGATATGAAGTTTTGCTGTCTGTCTCTGCTCACAACAATTGCTGCAAGTTAGAAAAAAAAGAAACAATTGTTAGTTAAATAAATTTGTTTCAGCTTCGGTTTAATGCTAAGGCCAAACCAAACTTCTCTTTAAGTAACTCAGCCTTAAATTTATGCTTTTCAATTGTGTTTGCAATAATTCAAATTTATTAAATTGAATACAAACATAAAAGCAAGTGCATATGATTTGAATTATTGCCTCTTTTATTCTTATTTGCCAACATAATCTTAAATATATAAATAAATATTTCATTTTGACTTTCTCTAAGCTCTAACCAATAGTTATGCAATTTATAGTCGAGCTGCCAGACTATAAATTGCATATCAATTGTTTAGAGCTGCTTTGCTCACTGCTTGTTTAATCGCCAGCAGTCCATAGACTACTGAACTGAAAGTGATCAGAAGCTGAGAGCACAGGCCCTTCAGAGCGGGGATCGTAGGCGAGAGCGTTGCTCATACGATTGGGTTGAGTTTTGTTTTCACTGCAGCTAGAGATTGAGCATGGCAGAAAGTCTTAGAACAAGAATAGAATAATGCAGTAAAATTTAAATTTTCAAAAAACTTAATTAGATGAAGATGCAAGTTCTTCAATAATGGATTAAGCTTATCAATTGTTTTAAGTATTGGCTGCATTTCCCAGTTGATTAGTTCAAGCAGCTGCTGTGCTTAGCTAATTTCTTATCTAAACAACTTTTGATTGTTGCTGCTTAAATTCTCTAGAGCAATAGCAGCAACTAACACACAAGGACAGAGTTTGTCTTATTGTCAAATGGAACTAATCAAGACGAAATGAAAACTTTGCTCTGCTCTGCTTACAAAAAGTAGCTCACAATAAATATGCAAAAGTGACCTACAAACTGAAGTAGATTGGCTGGCTGGCTGGCAGCGCTCAAAACTCTTTTGGTCTTTTGGGGGCAAGCAAACATTATGCACTGGGATAGCTCGAGCAACAACTTGGCATAATCCAACAATGTAAAGCAAACTGCACAACAAGACAAGTAAAGCCAAGACAAGACAACAATTGATAAGCGCCACACACACACACACAGAAGCGCACATGCTAGAGATGAGCACGTGAGCAGGCGAAATCAATAAGCTAAGCTAAATATAAAGTATACGACAGTTGCAAATATAATAAAGAGTACATGAGAAATTACTTTAGGCTGAGTGAGTCATATGACTCGCTCTCTCTCTCGTTGTGGGTGGCTCTGTCGCTCTCGCTATGCAAATATTTATGTAAACAAGCAAAATGCATTATGTGTGCACAGTTGCTGTCTTTATTAAAGCAAAAGGAATGGCCCAACTTTGGGCACAGCAGCTTAGCAATGGGCAAAGTCAAAACTAAAATGCAAGCTGCTGTTGCTGCTGCTGCTGCCTGCACTTCGAACTGCCCCCAACAACACAACACGTTGTCTTTGGGCCATAAACTTTTGGCTTTCGGCACGTTTGCCATTATGCATATGCTTTTATATGCATATAGCCTCTGACTTGCCGCACAGTTTGTCTGTTCTCTGTGTGTGTGAGCAGCCGGAAGCGGAAATGAAGCGCAAAAGTTTTCACAGCATAAGGTCTACGGTCATAATAGTTAACTACACATGTGTGTGGCTGCTGGCCGCAACTCTTTAGGTAATATATTTTTATTTTGCAGCTTTTGTGCTGCTTGTGGCTGCTTTGGCGCCATTATTTTAAATTATTTTATGACCTGCTGCTGACCATGATTTACTTGCAAAAGTCTCTAGTCATAATTCATGGCCAGCACTAATTGTCTGTGTAAAGTTTGCAGCATCAACGGCAGCTTAATTAAAATGCATGCTCAGCTTGATTTTTGGGCGAAATCTTTAAATACAGTGCAGCATATTGCGCATACGTCATGTTGTCAAAGTGACTGACAGCTTTATTTTGCTTGTGGTCAAGCTACAAAATGTTAACTGCACAGATTTATGACGCACTGTGTGTGTGTGTGTGTGTGCGAAGTTTTATGAACTTTGAGTTGACAAAAGATTTAGATAGCTGCCACAACTTGTTGCAAAGACGCTTGGCAACTTTAGTTTTCAAAGTGCTAACACCTTCAAGCTTAAACTTATAAAATGCTTGCTAAACGCTGCAGCTTACTGTTTACTTAGGCTAAATTAAATTTTGATTAGTTGCTAATGATTTAAGTTGCTTTTCTTTTGCCTCTACGCTAAGCCATTGTGTGTCCTTTGATGTTATCTTTTAATAGCAAAAGAAGCAGCAAAATGCCTGACTTGACTTCGATATATTACAGCCCGAACGAGCTCAGCTCAGCTCGGCTTGGCCTGCCTAACAATAAATTGCGACTTAGCTTCAAGTGCTGTGCTCTGCTTCTTGCTGCTGCTGCTGCTGTTTTTGTTGTTGTTGGCTATTGTTGCTTGTGGCTTTGTTGAACATGTGTCACATGCATTATCTATTGTTATGCTTGCCAACCTTGTTGCCTCTGCTTGCTTTTAAGCCTGATTTTGACAGTCCAGTATATATAACATATATTCTTCAGCACTTTTGTTAATCATTTGCACATGCATAACATAAACGTAGTCATTGCAATTCAACAAATATTCAAATAACTAAACTTATGTTGTCTACAGAGACCTCAGCTCATATTTTATTCATTTAAATTGCGGTCTCAGTGCTCAGTCCTGGCCATGTGGCTGCCTTTCAATTAAGCACTACATGCTCAAGCTGCAGCCACGCCCACTGCTTGTCAGCAACAACAACTGTCGAACAAGATGAATTACTCACTGGCAGTTGTTAACTTCTATCGCTCACTGTCTTGCAATGGTTTAGTTATTGCATTTTTAATGCAACTTGCCCCCAACCGCGATGCTGCTGTCGCTGCTGATGCTGCTGCTGTCGCGTTAATTTGGCGCCAGCTGCCAAATGTCAAAATGTCAAGCGTGCAAAATGTCGCATCATGAGAAATGCAAATGTCGCGTTACCAAAACTTTATGCCACCGCAATTTGAACTACAGCAAACTGCGCCGCCTGCGCTGTCTCATGTCTCCCTAGCTCCAGCACTTCAGTCAGCTAGCTATATAATGATAATGCCTATTATTAGCAGCGCGCATGCATTTGCCGCCACTCACAACACTCTGCTGCATGTTTGAGTTCGCAACAAAAATAAAACAACGCAGGCACAATTTCAATCAAGTTGCCACTGCTGCAAGTTTTTTGTTTATCACAAACTTTTTCATTTGCGCAAAGGCTGGCCTAAGATTTGTGCTGCGCTGTGTTGCCGCCGCAAGTGGCAAGCTCCCACGATTTATGCGCACATTATAAGCAATTACATGAGACTGACAGCAACCCCAACTTCTAACACTAATACAAGCTTAGCATGCGGTTTACATTTGGGGCGCTAATTGAATTAGCGGCTGCCGCTCGCTCGCTCAGCTAAAGAAAGTTACTCTAGTGTAACTAACTGTATGCCAGTCTGTGAAAGTTGATAGCAACTTGCGGCTTTGCCATATGACACTCTCTAAATAGCCAAGCAGTTAATGAGCGCAGGGCGAAATCCGATTCAATAGTGTGAATGCAAATTCCGTCGAGAGCTGCTGCTGCGTCTAATGGCTAAGCCACTTCAATGAACAGCACAGCGCTGTAATTAAATTCCAAGCAAGTACTAACGATAATGTTCGCATGTGTGTGTGCGTGTGTGAGTGTGTGTGTGTGTTTCGTGCAGGTTATCATGTTACTTAAGGCAGTCAAAGCTGCATGAAATTGCTCGTCATTGATTGACTTTCGACTGCAGGCCTAAGCTCATTGCAACCATTTGGCTCAAAGCGTTTGCTAACAGCATTTTAGACTTCCAATCAATCAATGTCAGTAAGCGCGCAACTCTTGTTAATTCCAAAATATATACAGCAAACAATTATATGCTTATAATGTTATTACAGCTGCTGCCGCTGCCGCTGCAGCTGCCTTTGGCACTGCAATATCCTTAATGGAAATTCAAAGAAAAATAAATGTCAAGACCCACACTGGCTTGGCAGCTTAATTAATTTCTTATGCCATTGTCACAATGATTTTTCGCATTCTTGTTTTGCTTTTATTTGACAGAGACTCTGAAGGCGATTCAATTGCTGCATGACTGCGCTTAAGGGGCTATATTGGTTTGCAGCTGCTGGCTTAAGCTTGGTGGCACTCATTGAAAAATGCAGCACGACATTTCCGTTGCAAGCGGCAGCAGCAGCAGCTCGGCGCGGCTTCCATTGTGTATTGAGCATGGCAGCATATAATCGTATACGCTTGCGTATATTTGTGTGTTGTCGCCCACTTACCACCCACCTCCCACCACCCACCACCCGCATTTGCATTTACGTATTCCTCTTTTGTGCCTTGGGCAATGCATCGTGTTGTGTTCTATATGTCGTATGCGTGATTTATGTCACACGGCATGCAAATACATGAGTAAACATGCAAAACATTTTACAGGCCATAGATATACACACAAGCCCATCTCGCTGCTCCAAGCTCCAGCGCATGCAAATCCACATGCGATACCTCTACGTAATCATCTATATGACATGTATTATGTTATGCACGTTGCCAGATTGTTTACACCCAAGCTTCGCTCGAATACAATCAACTGCTCTGAATAGTGAAGGAATCGGTGTAGATAGCTTGAGGAGCTTTCATAGCTAAGCTGCTGCTAAAGTAGCGAAAGTTGATCAATAGTAATATTTTGGCTGCTTGCAATTTAGTTATGAAAGAGTTGCAACTGTTATACAAAACTGTTATACAAATTGATATACAAATTGTTCTACAAGCTGCTATCTGAATTGTTAAATAAAGTGTTGATTCTATTTGATCCTACATTGACGTTCTTAATGCTATAAAGCTTGCAAAAGTTACAACTGTTATAAAAAAAACTGTTATACAAGCTGCTATGCAAATTGTTATATAAGCTCTGATACACACTATGCTACATTGATATTCTTATTGTTATAGCAATTGTTTTTTAATACAAACTTTTATACGAATCATCGTCTGTTGCTGCTTTTAACCAACTGTTATATAAATTGTTATATAAGCTTTTAAACACACTATACAACATTAATGTTCTTAATGTTATAACACTTGTTCTTTAATACAAACTGTCATACGCTAACAGAATAACTTTCGTTGCTGCTTCTTAGCAACTTTAATTAGATTCTTTCTATTTTGGTTACAACTGTTGTACAAACTGTTGAGCACACTATGCCAAATGAATGTATTAACAATTGTTCAACTGTTATACGGCTAACAAAACAACTTCCGTTGCAACTGTTTTAATAAGTACTCCTGAGTTGAAACTACTTTAGTATTCCATGCTGCCATTTCCTCTCTTATTCTCTATATCAATCAATTCTTTAATTAATTTGACACGTTTGCGTTATCCCCCATTCAGATCGATTGCCCTTGTCTGCAATTTGTTGCGCAGCATTTTAAATAGTAGCACGTGTAATAAATGTTTGCGTGAAATTAAATATTTAAATAATGAATAATTGATTATTATGAATTAATAAAGCGACGCGAAAGCGCGAAATGCAAAACGCTTTAATTAAGTATGTGGGTTAATTCTCATTAAATGAATTAACACTGACGCTGTGCCGTGTTATTAAAGCTTAACAAAAACGCAATTGTTATAAGGCTTAAATAATTAAATGCATGTCATATATACAACGTTAGTTAACAACAGCAACAACAACTATAATTAATACGTTTATGCAAGCTGCAAGTAATTAATATTGTTGGTCTGCTCTAATATTAACAGTATTATGTTTCAAATGCTGCAACTCAATCAATGCTAATTTTAGTAGCTTAGAGACAAATTCACATACACAGACACACACATATATAACGACTGGCCAAACGCTATATGCGTATCAAATATAAAATCAAATATTTAGTTTTAATTTTTTGAAGTGGCAACCAAATGACTTTTTGGTTGACTGACTTCTGACTCTGCTGATTGATTGATTGATTGATTGATTGCTGCTCGTATATTATACATTTGTTGGCTTTTAATTAGCCAATGCATATATGTGTATAATTTTTTAAGCTTTTTGTTTACTGTACAGTGTACAGTGTACAGTGTACAGTGTGTAAATGCGCTTGTCGGCGCTTTTTACAGCGCTGATAACAATCTACTCACATGTTGTATATGTAGCGCTCTATGTTTCGCTCTGCGCTACACACACAGAGGTTTATCTTTGAATGGGCAACAACAACAACAACAGCAGCACACAAAGCAAAGGAAATGTACACGAAAGTCAAACATTGAAAAATAAATCGCTGAGGTGGCCCCAGCGCAAAGTAAACGTCGACACAGATATACATATATACCTATATATATATATTTGTCTGTTGCTGCTGCTGCTGCTGCTTGTTGCTGTTGTGGTGTTGTCAGAAGAAATGCAGCATAAAGCGAATCGTGTCAATGACATTCGGTGACATACGCCGCCGCTAAAGCAACAGACAACACACACCACACAGAGTTGGAGACACGCATAGGCAAGTCAAGGGGGCAGCTACAAGATGCTGGGCCAGCAGTGAAAAAAAACTCAATATATTTAGTGAAAATTGCTGCAAAGCCACAACAACAACAACAAGCGGCTCTACTTTAGTTATAAGTGGGCGTCAACCCAATTCTTAGGGTATGAGACTTTGTCGCTGCCACAATTTACCGCTATATTAATAGAAACGCTTTTCTTTAGATTTTCTTCTCTTTGCTTTTTTTTGTGGGTCATTATGTTGCTGCTGCTGTTAACTGCGCGCGTTATGCGTTTGATTGAGCTGCGCTAAGCGTAATTCCATTTATCAATTTATCTTATGCTCTCTTGGTTCATAACGCCACTGCAAAGTTACAAAAATATATATTTTCGTCAATAAAAACCACTTCAAATAGCTTTGGGCTTCAACAGAATTCAACTCGTTTGTTTATTTGCTTGCATTCATAATTCAAATATCAATTTCAATTGTTTTATTTGCATGCCGCTACTGTATAATTTCATTTCTATATGCACTATATATATTTTGTTCAATGTGGTTATTTAGCTGACCGCAGTTGGCTTTATTTTGCACAGCACCTTGCAAATAGAATTAACGTTAAAAAATGCAAATACTACATGTTTGGCTAAAATGTTTTTTTTTTTGTAGCTGCCGGCGGAAATTGTAATTTGAAACGACATTATGTACTTATTTTATTTAAACACACTGTCAACAACATATTAAATCTTTATAAACAAATCGCTAGCAATATTAAGCATACGCCATGTAGTTGCGCTAGCTTTTATTTTATTTACTACTATTTTTTATTAAACAGTTGACATGAACAGCTGAATGTTGCTTTGAGCAACAACAACAAACAAATAACATAAAACTTTTCACATGGACTTTGACTTTGACAGCAAAGTTTTAGCTAAAGTTGGCAACTTCTTCTTGCGCTGGCGCTGACTTTATAAATTAGTTGAGTGACAACAAAATATAAATATTTGAAATATGCTAAGTATGTCTCTGCAGCTGTACAAATAGTTTAACTAATTAGCGTTGCATCAACTGCAGCGCATAAATAAATGCGCTGACACTTTGCTAATTATTTTTACCTGCAGCTATTTATTGCTTTATCAGTTTGTTTTATATTATATACAATTATATTCAGTTTTCATTTGCATAGCACATAAATTTAACAAATTGCACAGCAGCTAGCGCAGCATGCAGTTTGCTATATGAAATACCTGCAGCTGCTGCTGCGTAATGTTGCAAAAGAATTCAAATTATGTTTCATAAATTGTATGAAGCTCCGACCCCAAATCGTATTAAGTCGTATCGCTGCATAAGCAGCAGAGATAAATACAGTTTAAGCAGCAGATAAATGCAAAGTATTTTGCATAATAATTGGTTGGCTGCTGCTGCTGCTGCTGCTGCTGCCGACGCCGTCGCCATGTGCGCCAAGTAAATTTAAAAATAATACGCTTAAGTAGCTGGTTGCAGGTATTTTTTTTTTTGCAACGCTTGCAACAAACGGCAGCAAGTTGAAGCAAGTGCGAGTTGCAGTTCAGCATAAAATAAGCATCTTATGTTGTTAACTAAAGCAGCTTAGGCAATATAAACGAACAATGCTATAAAATATGTAAGCTTTTCAGCGAAAAATGCTATTTTTATTATTATGCATAGCATATGTTGGCTTAATTGTCGGCTTAGCAATAAACTATGCAGCTTATGCCATTTCTATAATGCAAATGCTCCGAAGCGAATTATTTTTAGTTGTAAACGCTGCATGCAAATTTAAATTTAATATACAGGCAATAGATATTTTTTATTTATATATTTATTTATTTAATGTCAGCTATGGACAGTCGACGATCTTTTATCTAAAAGGATTATGAAAAATATTTAAAGTTAAATTTAAAAATTATTTAAAATTATGTTTTTGTTTTTAGATCTGATAAACTTATAGATTGGGAGTGTTAAACAGACCCAACATTTGTTTTCTTTACTAAGAAAATTATGCAGCTGCTGCTGTGCAGGGTTATGGCCATTTGCGCTATATAAAAGTATAACAAGTAGCGCGACTTATTGCAATATAAGAATTTAATTGAAATTAGGTCTAATTGTGCATAATACGCTAATTATTCAAGTTACTTTATGAATACATTAGCAGTAATCTACATTGATTGCGGGCTTACATAATTTCTTTATATTTAACTAGCTTATTATCAAAGTAAATTAAATTACAAATTATAAACTGCTGAACATTCGCTAAGCTGCATCATCAAATCAGCGCAGCACGTAATAAATAAATAAATAAATAACTAAATGTTAAGTCAATCATAGCGCTCAATTGCAATATATCAACGCTTGGAGCCAAACTGCCAAGTCACGTCTGTTCGAATAATTCACTAAAAACAAAACTATGCTACGCTGATATCATCATCAATTATGCGACATAATAAATCCTACACCCACAACTGATCCAGCAACCCAAACCCTCATTTGCCAGCTTACGTTCTTTTGTGTGAGTGAATACAAAACAGTTGTAGTTCGCCGAAAATGCGTTGCAAGTTGGCATGGGGTGCATGCATAATTAATTAGCGCACGCACACATGCATAATTATAATTAGTAGCAGCTACTAAGTGCCGTTATGTTGCCAGCGCTGTGCTGGCTAAAACCAAAGCCAAAGCCAAAAATGATCACAAAAAGCGGCAATAAAAACAAAAGGCAACAACATTTGCCCACCCACACAGAAAAACTTAATCAAAATTCAAACGAATTGGCAATTTGTGCGATGTTAATATGTACGCAAAACTGATGTTAACCCAGCTACACTGAAAAAAATTAATGTGTAAGCTAAATGCAAACATTGTAAGTTAAACTTGTTGCAATCAAAATAAATAGCTACGTATACGCAATTTAAGCTGCTTGGCAATATCATATCAAACTAATTAAGCAAGTTAGCCATGACGTATACGCAGTTTATGCGCTTTTTTCGCAGTGTATGCTTGCTTTACATTGTTTTTTACAACTTAAGCTGCTTGGCTGTATCATATCATATCATATTGAACAAGTTAGCCATGACGTATACGCAATTTATGTTTTTTTTTGCGCTGTGTAGCGTTTTTGTACTTGTATCAACAACAACTAGTACGCTTGTAACAACAATGCAGCACGTTAATTAGCTGAGCATAGCAGCAACTGCAGCATTTTGTTAACAATTCAAAATGCGCACAACAGCAGCAGCAGCAGCAACAGCAACAATGGCAAAAAGCGGGTTAAGCAATCGACATTGGCGGCCCCGCGGTAATTGTGGCACAACATGCTCGCCGCCTCACTGCCACGCCCACTGCCCTAGAGTCTAGCTGTGCTCTGCTCTTGTGCCGTTGCTAGATTACTGAATAATTGAGTGCTGCGTATAATGAAATTCGTATTCAAAATTCGTCGTCATTCAACGTCAACGCCGGTTCGCTGCACCCCCCACTTAGCCAACCCCCCCACCAACCAAACTATAACTCTTTGTTAGGTTAAAGCACTGGTTGACTAAATGTTGCTTTCCTCTCATGCAGCAGCAGCAAGTTGAAGGGCTGAAGCGGCGCACTAGCCAGAGTTAAGCCTCTGTGTGCGCCTGTGTGCGTCTGTGTGTGTGTGTGCGTGTCTGTATTTGTTTTTGCGTAGCCGACTTGCATACATAATGCGCTCAGCACTGAGTACAGTACGGGAGGATAGGCTGACATCAGTTAACGCTTTTATAGGCATTCAACTTGTCGCATCCGTTGTGGGGCTCAGTTTTATATTTTGGCAACCACAGACGACGCAGCAATTAAGTTTTCAAGTGCAGCCAAACACTAGAAGCAGCCCTCGCAATGGTTTTGCCTATTATTTGAGGCCAGCACACAGTTGCTTTATTAAATGCGTGCAGCCTCTTCTTGTATTATTAAGTTAATGTCACTTTTGTCTTTGCTGTGTTTGTTTTCTTTTTGTTGTTGTTGGGCTATGTGCCTCGTTTCGGCTTGGTTCATATAAATTGTTTTGGGATTTTGTCGCACAATTTTTGTGCCACCTTTAGTTGCTCTCAGGCTTCAGCTTCGATGCGTCGGTTTCCGGCTCGAGCTCATTATAGTAGTCGTCAGTTCGTTACAGTTCTTTGTTTAATGACATCATTTCGCATGAAAAATCGTAGCTGCATATAGAGACGGGAGCTGGAGCTCGAGCTCGAGCTCTAGCCAAAGCCTTTGCCAAAATTACAAAGTTCAGCATTAAGCCAACGCAAGAAATGATTAATGTGCGTAGCAATTGCTTTTATGCACGTAATCTTTTGTCAAGTCAATTTGACATAATGAGAGCAGGAATTTAATAACAGCAAATATAAGAAAATATAACATTTGCCAGCTTTGGCCCCAGGGCTTTATCTAGTTGTG
The DNA here is from genome assembly GCF_011750605.1 of Drosophila busckii. Classification (NCBI taxonomy): domain Eukaryota; kingdom Metazoa; phylum Arthropoda; class Insecta; order Diptera; family Drosophilidae; genus Drosophila; species Drosophila busckii. Next base: position 2,812,073 of record NC_046607.1, on the reverse strand, counting down.
TTAAAGTCACGTGCGTGAGCAAGAAATAAAATGAATTGAAAGTCGTTAACTAACTGAGAGAGAGCTGAGAGCGCAAAGTTCTGCGGGAAATGAGTGCAAAGTTTAGTTTAAATGTTAATAAGCAAAACAATTATTTCATTTTATATTCAACGCAGACGCAGACATTGCATTAGCCATGATACTATAATGACATCCTGGGCAGCAAAGTTTGTTAGAGCGCCCAAAAGCAAAAGCGAAGCGCACAAATTTCAATAAAATTAATTGCTAAAGTTGAATTTTTTGATGTGACAAAAGACGGCAGCAATTAAAATTATTTTAGGCGACGCTCATGTTCAACTTTACACACACAAGAAAGTGTGTCTATGTCTGTGTGTGTGTGGTGTGGCTCATGTATTATTTAAATGAGTTTTGCTTGTAGCTAAAAGTTTGAGCTACAACCGCAGACGCTTAACGGCTAAATACAAATGTCAAAAGACATGACAGCCAACAGCTGCAGCAAACACACACACACACACACACACACACACACACGCACATGTATGTTAGACAATTACGCTGCGACAAATAATTACAAAATGGCGTGTGAAAAGCCACGGCGTATGCGTAATATGCAAGCCCTTACAATTACAACTAAATGCGTCCACTGTGTACAATTAAAAATTATGTTTGTCTGCGAAATGTAAATTTTCAAATTATACGCTCAACACTTTGCATGCCCCAAGCAGCAAGCAAATTGCTGCTGCACAGAAAATTGTTTACAATTATTACAACACGCACTTAACTTTTTGTTTACACACAAAATTTAAAGCTTTAAGCGCAAATACAATTGCAATCTATATTTGTATTTATATTCATATTTATATTTATATTTATGCAGCGCCGCGTTTACAGCTCTACAGGCGCTGCCAAAGTAAAAGTAAACTTTATGCATATGCTGACCAAGAATAAAATAATGGAAGCTTACAAATATTAAGTGCACTTCAGCAGCGGGAGCGGTCACTCCAGCACGTTGAGTTCGAGTTGAGTTAATTTTTTTCTCTTCTTATTATATTTGAATTGTATTTCGTCGTTTGCATTTTATTATTTTTCTGTGAATCGTACATAAAAAACAGATTTATATGTAGCTGCAAATCCATGTGCACAGTGGGCAATGCAGCACAAAAATGTGAAAAATCAAAAGACAATACATTAATTGGTTATGTTAAATAACAGCAATTTTAACATAGCTCATTTCAGTTGGGTTAACAGCTTATAAATTGGCATAGGCAATACATTTATACGTTATGTTAAATAACAGAAATTTGAACATAGCTTATATCTATTAAGTTAACAGCTTATAATACAACTAATGTTGGAATATTAAAAGTCTTACAAATAATAGAATTAATTAAATTCAATGCGCTCTGCTCAATTAAAATAAAGCAGCAGAGCTTATAAACTTTATGCTTGTGTTGTTAAGCTGCATAAATTGAAATAAAATTATAAATAAACTGTATACATGTCAGACGTTCTAACAATGCGCTTAAAGCAACTTTATATATTTATATACATATTGTTATTAAAGTTTAACAGTTACTGCTCTTAATGTATGCAGATCGCTGATAATGTATCAAATAAAATTTTATAACATTTTGAATTAAAATTCTGATACACTTTATGCGTTTTTTGAATATTTTGCACATTTTTGAGAGTCATATATTTAGAAATCTTAAATTATGCTCACAAAACGGCGCGAATTCCCCATGGTGCATTGAAGCAAAGTTGCCGAGTTGTTATTTTTCTTATGTGTTGTTGCCTCGCAGCGTGTTATGTTTGCTCAGTGTCTGGGCATACGGCAAGCCAATATGCATTTATTATGAGCAAAGCGCGGGCGTGGCCGCAACAAAAAGTACTGAAAACGTAGCGAAAGAAATTGGTGGCAGTTGCTATATAAGTAAGTCTGCTTAATAATAATGCAAAGAATGAAATTGAACTTGAGCAATTAAAACGTGCAGAGCATTTGCGCTGTGCGGTGTGAGCCTTGGCAACAACAACAAAATTCATTATTGGCTGCAACGTTGCCTTGCCAACAAACAAGCAACACGTTTGGCCATATCGAGTGACGCTAACAAAAAAATGCCGCAAAACAAGTTTCGGGCTAAGCAGACACTCAAGTGTTGTGGGGCAAGCGGGCAGAGCGTGGCTTATGCCACAGACGCGAACATGCAGCATAATATTGTGTGTCTGTTGCTGCTGCTGCTTTTGTGGAATTGTTCTGATGACCATGTTCACAGGCACTTAATAAGTCTGTGCCACACACACACACACACACACACGCACAATTGTTGCAACAAGCAATATGTGCTACAAGTTGACTGTACAATAGCAAAAGTTAAGCCAAAAGTTGCTTTATTAAAAGGCGCATCTACTGTCAGGGCACTCAGCTCATAAAAAGCGCAAAGTTTGTCTCGGCAACGACTTCAAATTGAATTTGAGCCGCCAACCGCAACAAGCAGCAACAACAACAGCAACAATAACAAAAAGGACTAATAAGTTACAGAAGTTATGAGCAGCAGCAGTAGCCCGCATATATTGTACAAAGTTTTTGACGCTGTGCGCTGGCAGTTATAAATTACATTACGCATACGCACTGTATGCAAATATAAACAGCAGAGCTATGTATGAGCTAAGCACACGTGTGTTGCAAATATTTTTAGCTGCAGAGCAGAATTTCTAATTAAGAGCTTAAAAACACAACTGCTTAAGTGTTAGCTTAAATAATATGCCGTTGCACTTAACAGGTTCCATAACAATCATTAGCATCAATTTATATACAGACGCCTACAAAGGCGCAGCTCACTCAGCAGCAGCTTAAGCTGCCTCGAAACGTCTCGTACGGCTTCCCATGGGCAGCAACTTTGCTTATAAATATAAAGAGGGCGCATCGATGCATGAACGCGAACGTTCTGGCCAGTCAGGCAGCTCGAGTCGACTCGAGTCGAGTCCGGGGCTGCTTTTGAAATTGACCCGGCCAACACCAAACTAAATTACACAATTAATAAGTTAAGGGCAACAACAACAACGAAAAAAAACTCTGCACATAATAACCGCAACGTTTAAGGCCGAAATATGCAATTAGGGCGCACAGGCTAAGAGGCAGAGCTCGTGAGAAAACGAGCCAATCCTTTCGAAAATTAATCAGGCGAAAATAATGCAGGCAACGGAATGCGATAAAAAAAACACAACAACAAAAATTGAGCATGCGTAGCACACACACACACACACAGCTATGAGCATGCGAAGTGTATTTGCTGGAAATTAAGCAAGAGAGTGGAAAAAGGACAACGGCGAATGCGCTGCGGGTGGCTTCCTAACAAAACGATAAAAGCCAAGAGCAAGCACTTTATTTGCTCAAGGAAAAATAAAAGCAATGAAATTTATAAATGAGTGTGGTAAACATTTCAAGCAATCTACAATTTCAATTAAAATTAAAAACAATAGCAAAATTGAAAATAAGTTGAACAGAATTTCAAATCAAACTCAAACCAAAGCCAAAAGCAGCTACGAGACGACACTGCTGCCATTAAAATTGCCAAGCGCTGCATTTGAAGCTTTGTCGCCGTATACTTAATATATAAGACTAAATTCTGCAGCATGACAATAGCTCAAACTTTATTATTTTTGCAGAATTGAGTTAAAAAATAAATTGTAAATAACTTTTATGCATTTCATGTGCTTCTGGCTCAGCTGGCTATCAAATGAAACTTTGTTTTTAAAGCAAAATTAAGTATTTTATATATTTTATATTTTTGAAACTCTTATGCATTTCATATGCTGCTAGCTGGCTCAGCTGTTTGGGTAACTATAACTCTCAATGACTCTGCAAATTTAGCAGCTACTCAGCTGCATGGCAACAAAATTGGAATGAGTGGGCTATGCCCTGTGGATATTTTTTGCAATGAGACAGCAACAAGGACAATAAGGACAAGGCAAGCTCATAACTGTGATTATGTTGGGTTGTGCTGTGTGTTGGGGGGTGGCAAACAATAGCCATGGCTTGGGCAAACGAAAATAATATACACATGCTGCCTGTCAGTATAAGGCCAAGTTAGCTGACTTTGTGGGCGCTGCCAAGGTAGCCCAGCGGGCAAAAGGCAACCCAAAGTTGCTGCAGGCTGCTGCAGCTTTATTTGTTGTAAATATTTAGCCAGCGTCAGCTTAAAGTTAAGCCAAGCTCATTGCTCATTAGATTTGTGCAAATATTTGTGCTGCATCGACGGTTGTAAAATGTGAAGCCGCAGCCGCCGCTAATGATGCACACAGTATACTATATAAAAGATATATATAAAATGTAATTTGATTGGTGTAAATAAGAAATGATTTTTTACGCAAGTCATGGCTATGGTGCGCTATTGACTTTTGGGTTTGTTTTATTGCCAAGCAGCGAGAGAGAGCGCAAATAAATCGCTCAAGTTGGCAAAAAGCAAGTAGCTGAGTGCGTGGGTGGGTCGTGGGTGGTGGCTGCGTAAATATGTTTTGCCATTAGTAGCTCAGGCACTTGCAAAAAGCTGCTGCTAAAGAAATGTGAGGTAAAGTGCAGCAACTGTTAACATAAATCAAATGTTGAAATTGCTTAAATCAGTTGCAAATTTATGGCCGCATGCAAATGTAAAGCTGCAAAATCAAATTAAACTCAACAATGCTAAGCGACGGCCAATGCCAAACAAATCAGTGGCACAAATAATGCAAACTGTGTCCTTAAGCGCCGCTCGCTGTTGAGTGCACCGCAGGCTATGCTGCTAATGAATACAACAGACAGACACACACACACACACACACACATACGTATGCATTAAGTTTTAACTGCACATTTGACATTCGGTATTTGCCATTGGCAAGTAATTGCTGCCGCCGCATATTGCAGCTAATCAAATATTAAACCATTGACAATTCAACTCCGTTACAATTTTCAAGGCTCAGTTGCTAAATAAAAAGTGTGCGTATTAAATTTAGCTGGCAGCCCAATCGAACTGCAATTAAATGCAGCCAAATATTGAAATACTGCACACTATGTTGTTATTGCTGTTAGCCAAGTTGGAAAAGTTGAACATCGGTATAAGTTTGCCTGGCAAAATTACTTTGGACAGCGTGCTCGCTGTTTGTGGCTTTGAGCATGCAGGCAAGCGAGCTAATGACGTCTATGTGTGTGTGTGTGTGTGTGTGTGTGTGTGTGTTTGACAGTGCCAAACTTTAATGAAAAATGGGCTAGCAAGGTGGGCAAATGCCAAAGGCCATTATCAATTTGTACTGCAGTGCAAAGTTAAATTAAAGTGCAAGACAAAACTTAAAGGCACATGAATCAAAATCAAGGCGTAGCAAATTACGCTTCAGTGACTCAGTTTAAAGGCATTTCTGTTGCTCACTCACACACACACACACAGCACAGGCAACAAATTACCGTATAAATTGCTACAATTATGTCTAATTAAATGTAAATTTGATAGTCCAAGCAGCAGCAGCGTAGCTTTGCTCTAGCATTGACCTACAGCAAAGTCAATACGCCTGGCAACAAATACACACAGACAGAGTCCTTGCAGTCCTTAGAGCTGACAGCTGTAAGTCCACGTCGTTATTTGTAGCTTAAGCCACAGGCACGCAGCCAAAGTAAAACCAATAAATTTGAAATAAATAACAAATATGTAGCAAAATTTTAATTGTGCTTGAAAATATTTTGTGGTTTACAATTTGGCTTAAGCGTACTTGAGCGCATATTATTGCTGGACCATTTAAATTGGCCATTCTGGCACGTACTGCTCACAAATGTCTGTGCCACTTGTGGCATGCCACTCAGACAAACTTAAGATCTTGGCAGCCATTTGCATTCTTTGCTATAACTCACCTCTTTGTCACGCGCGCCAATTAACTTGAGCCTGCAGTGATTGTTGTTATACCAAATTGCATTGCTCTTAGAGCAAGAGAGCTGCAAGAGAAAGAGATGGAGCATCACACCATGAGTCATAAAATAAATACGCTTCAACGCCTCGCTTAAAAGTTTTTCCTTTTTTTTTAACATATTCTCTTCACGCAGCAGGCGGCGCGCCCGGCGAGCGAGACAGATAAACAAGTGAAAAATAAAAAATTATAAAATATGCACATAAAAAAGCAGCATGGCGGCTACAACAACAACAACAACAACAGCAGCAGCAGCGAGAAAAGGTAAAATGTATCTTAAAGATACAATACGATTAAATGGCACGTAATTGATATTTTATGTAAATTCGTTTTTCCAACGTTTCAAGCCACGCTGTTAAACAAAAATTTATTTATTTAAATTTAATTTCCGTTCAATTTGGCTTGCTGCATACTTTACCAAGTTAACACACACCCACACACACACGCACACAGATGCACACACCTTATGATTCATCAGCATAGCTTATAGTTATTTTTGCAAACTTTTGTTGTTGTGCAGCACAAAGCATTTTGTAGCAACATTTTGTTGCAACTTTTGTGTGTATTTTGAATAAATGCATTAGTCTGTCAACTGTTAACTTTGAAATGGCTTTTAAATATTCAAAAACTTGTTCATTGTTTTAAATTAAACACTACACTGGCAACAAAAGTTGCTAAAAACGTAAACTCAGCTACGTATTTTTGTATTTTTGACAAGTGTAGAGTCAACAGCGCCCCATGCTGCAAGTGCTTTTAAAATATTCAAAAGTTTTTGGCCAGTATACAGTACTTTTTTTTTATTTTTAAAACAAATAAAGATTTAGCTCTAAAGCAAATGTAACTGTATATTGAATGATGCTGCTGCTGCTGCTGCTGCTACAATTGCAACTAAACAAATATAGACTCTTCTATTTGCATAACAATGTTGCAACCTGCAACTGTTATTTGGGCTTGCCACCTGCAGTTGCAGCAAAAATAATTAAGTCACATATTTGCTTTTTGTTTTACAAAAGTTTGAGGCGTTAGTATAAACTATTTCCGGTAATTAATACGTCCAGCATATGGCCATAAAAACTTATCACACTGTCAGTTCGCAGTGACATTGATTGAAATTATTGTATGCCAGGCACAAGGGACTAAAAATCAGGTGACTGTCACTCTCTTCCACTTTCTAACTCTTTTATTAGCATTTTTGCAAACAAACATAAATTATGCAAAAATTCTCTGCCGTATGTCAAATATTTGTGCGCCGAACGAACGAAAGTGTTGAATATTTGTTGAGCATTTTGTCAGTCAGCCAGCCAGCCAGTCAGGATATATAGCCATATATGTTATGTATGTGTGTGTGTGTGTGTAAAAAGTTGCTGCTTGTTTTGCTTATCTGACGTTAGCAGCAGTTAGAATATTCTCAAACATTTTTGTTTTTATTGCACATTAGAGTATGAGAAGTCAGCTTTTAACATTTATCCATTAACACAAAGTTGCTCTGAGCAGAATATAAACTTTTAATTTGTTGGCTTATAGCAGAAAGTAAATGAAAAATGACTGCAAATGTGAAAACTGCAAAGCTGTCAGCTTAGCCAGCTCAAATTATTTACAAAATATAATTGTAATCCCAGTTGTAAGCCCATGTGGTTGATATTTTAATTTCATTAAATGCATTACAGCAGATTTACAATCAACTGTCAATAAGTCAATAGCAAATAACATTTAAACAAAACATAGTCAGAGACAGCTAAATAAACTAAATTGCAATTAGTGTGTCCGCAACCTAAATAAAAGTAATACGCTCTCCTAGTCGTATACTCAATTTCGACTCGGCTTAAAGTTGACAATTAAAAAGTTTGTCTTTGAGTTGCTGTTGTTGTATATTTTGTTGCTCGCACACACAGACAAAGTTCCCGCTGACTGCAAATTAGTTTTGCTTTTAATTTAGCTTGATTTAAATTATTTCTTTTATGCTTTGGCTGACATTTTTTCAGAGCGAGACATGTTTGTAAATTAAAATTCTTTCAACAAGTTGCCCAAGCTGTACTCCAAGCATGTATTGCTCAATAAAATTAAAGTTACATTTCATTTCATGTGCGCCCAAGCAAAATCGAGTTTCGTATGTATTAGCAGCAGCGTCAGCAGCAGTCGAGGCGGCGTGTGGGCGACAAAAGAGTCGTCTGACATAGACATACATACAAACAACAGAAAAGAAACAACACATATACATGCAAACACTCACCTCAATAGCCGCTGCGACTGCGCTGCTTGCAGCGTTGTCAAAACTGGTTTTTTATTTCGTTGCTTTAGCCTCGCTTAACTTATTGCCTGCTGTTGCTGCTTCTTCTTCTGCTGCTGTTGCTTCTTTATTCTTCTGTTTGCTTGTACTATATGTATCTTGGTGTATTGGTATTGGTGCGCACTTTTTTTTTAATACTCAACGTTGGCGAATAACTTACTTTGCAGTCGCTGTTGTTGTTGTTGTTATTGTAGCCTCAACCATATGTTACTTGCAATTAATTAGGCCCAACAGTGAGCCGAACCGAGCAGCAAAAACGCCAAACACAAAACACATAAAACGCATATATATATATATATATATATATATATATATATATATATATACTATATATTCACTTGTCGCGCGCACCTAACTTACGCCAGCGTAGGCGGCTGTCAAGCAGGTTCAGAATGTTGAAGCGGTAAACACGCGAAGCCGAGAGAATATTTCAAACTTTAACTAAAAACGCATGAGACAAAGTTGCGCGGCCGTCCGCACGCCGCAAAGTTTATAAACAAACAACAAGCTTTTCCCTTTTTCTTGCAGCTCGAACATGCACGCAACATGTTCGAACGCGCTTCGACGGAGCGCGAACATGTTGTTAGCTACATCTGCACAGTGTAGCAAATATAAACTTACCAATAAGTCGAAAAAAAATACTACGCAGCAATAAATTTATATTTCTATTGCTTTAAATTATGAATTTATATATTAAGCAATATATGTCAATGTATTATTTAGTTGCTTTTTTACAGCGTATTTTCAGTCGACTTAGCCCAGCCTTTCGCTTGTAGTTTGCTGTTGACGTTTCTTTATACACTTTGACATTTTTGTAAAAAATGGAAAGGGAGTATTATGAAGCTGTGCAAATGTATGTAACAGGGAGAAGGAGACGTGGCAGACCCATAAGTAATATATATTCTTGATTCGCAAGACAAAGCTGAGTCGATATAGCCTTGTCCTCTGCTGTGAGTGCGTGTTTGTCAGAAGTATAAGAGCATTAGAGACCAAATGGTATGTAAGTGCTCCAATACCCAACACATATCGCTTTTTTTTATATTTTATATTTTTTATTTCCGCCCCCTCCCCCGCAAATCGAAAAAAACGATTTTAAGCAATAAAAAAATATTGAAAATTCTGAAATAAATCATTCAAATTCAGAACATTCGGATAAATAACTTAGTTATAATTCGCATTTAAATTTTCAAAATAGACAGCGGGGTGCGCGCCATACAATCGTCGCTGCCGACGTAGGCGGCGCCTAGTCAAAGTGTATCTAAAAGTTGGTTGCGCCCAACTTTAATTTGTCCACTTTTTTGCTTTAAGAATTTGATATTTTTTTTGTCGTGTTGTTTTTCCATTTTATGTATTTTGATTTTGTGTTAATTTCTTGTGCTGCTGGCTGTCACGAACGTAACGTCGACGTCGCTGCTGGCTGCCGCCAAGTCAATTTTAAGGTTTATTTGAATTTCATCTTTTTTTTTAGCTTCATAGTTTTTTTTTTTACTTCCCATTTATTTTGTCGCCTTGTTGCGGCGGCTGCTGCTGCTGCTGCTGGCTCGCAATATTTATGTTATTTTTAGTGCTATATGTAAATTTCTGTGGCATCTACATTGTGGCGTTGCTATGCTAATGAGGCAGCTTTTATGCCTGGCCCCAACAGAAATATGCTGATGCTGCTGCTGCTGCTGCGCTGCTTGCGTCTGAGTTGGGTTTTGTACTAATGTCAATCAATTGCCTGTTGCGCAAAACTAATAACAATTTCATATTGTAAGCGAATTATGCACGCATGATGAGCCTTGTTATATGAGATTACACATACGCAGCGTAAGCAGTGATGGCAACAATTAGAGCAGCAACGCTTATGCAATTTTGCCTTTAAGCTTCAACTAAGCTCGTTTGTCTCGATGCGTTTTAAGAGCCACGCAATCAACAGAGAAAACATAACAGAACAAAACAGTCTCGACACCGTTAATGAAGCTGCGAATGCCACACACACGCACACGCACACAGACACACACGTTGCATGCCGCTGTGGCAGCTGCACAGGTGCGCTCATGCAGCTTGATTGGCCACAGACATTGGCAGAGAGAGAGAATGACAGGCAAGCAGAAAAAACTTTTAATCGCAACTACATGTTAGCCCCCGTTGGTAGACAAAGTGGTTTAAAGCTAACAAGAGCAGCAGCTACCACTATTTTGCTAAATGCCCAGGCAAGGCAAAGGCCATTCAAGCGTTTGGCCCGCAGCTTACACGACTGTCAATTGCCACAATAGTTCAGTTCAGTTCACTTCGGTACAGTTCGGTTTGGGATAAGACAGCGACGCTCGCTTTAAATTGTTGAATTACTGCTGCTTGACACATGTTTAGCAAATCATACGCCCCATTGGCGCTGCATTATTTATGCATACACATTGCTCGATTTATTTACATTCGCCACAGTGCATTTGGTCATTGGCCAGCTGTGGCCAGCCAGGCCATGGACTAATTAGTGCCGTTGTCTAGCTTTGAACGTTCAACTTTAGCCAAAATCTGGCGCCGGTCTGTGTCCTGCTTATTGACGTGATTTATGAAGCGAATGCGATTAAGCGCACACATAAATATATTTGCCATATATGTGGCGCTAATGAGCTGCTGCGCTCTGCGCTGCAAGTAAATCCAACTGCAAGAATTAAAACGCACTGCATAATAAAATAAAAATATTTGCTGCCTAATGGCCCAAGTGTATTTTATTTTGCTCTCAATCATAAATTTTAAAATGCAAAAAGGTTAACTGGACTCTCAGGCGTTGTTGCGTAACTGTTATTTTATTTTTTTGTGTCTCTACAACGATATAAAATTTAATTTCGCATAATTAATGTCACACTACAGCAGCAGCGGGCCAAAAGAAAATTCATTAGCATGATTTGGGCGCCTCGAGCGGCCCAAAAGCAAAACAGCAAACAATCAAAACAAAGGGCAATGGGCAAAAGGGCAACAATCCCCAAAGCGTGCGCATGTATTTGTGTGTTTGGGTAGATGCCACATGCATGACTGAGTTGAGTTCTTCGTGCAACATTTGGCCAGCAACCCTTTTGGCCCCAAAAGCATGAGCCCTAAAAAACGCAAAAATCTATATAGCAAAAAATGTTAAATACATTTTTGTTTAAAATAAATAATTTGCACTAAAAAATAAAGTTGAAAAGTGTATATCACTGACTGCTAATCTAAACAAGCTAACAAGCAGCTTAACACGTTCTAGGCCAGGACATTAAAAAGAGTTTAATCAGCCATGCGTCACAGTCAGCCAGGCAGCTGTTCTATGTGTGTGTGTGTGTGTGTGTGTGTGCTTGTGGTTATCTGTCTATGCTACTATCGAAGCTGCCTCCTGCAACGTTTATTTGTATTGGCTGTGGCGATGGATTTATGGGCGGAATCGCTCAACGTGCGCTTTAAATACCAAACTGTGAATAACATACTAGCTATGTATGTGTGTGTGTGTGTGTGTGTGTAGGCACACAAATATGCCAGCAGCAGGCTAACACACACAGGCATCAATTTTAGCATTCAGTATCTGCTTTTTTTGTTGTTGTCGTTCTGCCACGTGTCGTATACGCAATTTTTGACTGTTGTATCCCTTTTTGGCAGCGTCAAGCATCGCTTACTTTGTTCACGTGACCAACACACGTGAACTGAGTGTGATTAAATTGCTTGTTGTTGTCGCCATTTTGGTCAAATATTGCGCAAAGTTTTCAATGCTTTTCGTAGCAGAAATCTTTAGCATTACTTGCGTTGTCATTTTTCATAACTTGACCTTTTTGGCCCAGCATTTGTGTCATAAAAATTGTTTGTTATTGTTACGCTTTTATGGCCAAATATTGTGGCACGTACACGATAACAATAGCAACAACAACAAGAATAACAGCCAGTCCAGCAACAATTTCTACTAATACTCTAACCAATATAAATGTCATTTATGTGCGAAACAGTTTCGACCAGGCGTTGCATTCAGCCAAAGGATTGAGGCAAAAAGCTGTCATGGTCAGCGTTACAGCATAAAAGTAAAAAGAATTAGAACCAAACGAATGGAAAACATTTACAAGCGCACATGTGCGCTTGACATACAGCAAACAAATAAACGTACAAGAGCGAGATAAAGATATAGAAAGAGAAAGAGATAGAGCGAGCGTGCACTGGAGGCGATGAGCGTACGATAAGCATCACAAATGATAGCAATAGCACCACTTAGTTGCACTTGAGCATCATATGCAAAAGCACTTCCGGTTTGCCCTGTCTGCTGTGTGTTTTCTATTTTGCCGACAGAAAGTCAAACACACACACACACAACTACAGTTGGGAAAGTGGTTTTGGCAAATGCAAGTGAATAGTAAGTTATTTAAAGTGCACTGAATTAGCTTTGTTTGCCAATAGAGCCATGGGTGACAATTGGAGTGTGTGTGGAGTGTATTTTATTTGTATTTTATAATTGTAACACTGAACTATAGAACACTAGCTAACAAATCATTGAGTTAGAGGCTATAGCTGCTTTATCAAATTTGCTCAATAGATTGATTGTAACTTAATATATTTGTAATTATTTTACAGGCAACACGTTCACTACTCACACATATTTTTCAAAATGCAATTATAGAAGCTGAGAGTGCCAGCCATTTAGAAATTATTGTATGTAGAACAATTCAATAAATTATTACTAAGCCTTTTGCATTAAATTTGTGTGCTTTGGCTTAAAACAGTTTATTAGACCCAAAAAAGATGAAGCAAAAATTCGATCTTAAAATTTCTGTTAGAGCTCTAAGGCGAAATGCTTTTGGTCTAGTGTAATTTGTTTTTAACTAAACTGACTTTAAATTTACCTTTAAGTCTGTCAAAGTAAATTGTTTTTTGTTTTATCGCATCATTCACAGCCGTTGCTTTTGCATATAAACAAAAGCTCTGTTTTAATTGTATTTCATTTCTATATTTTACAACTATAGAGCGCTTTTCAAACTCCTGCTGTGCAAACAGACACAAAAATAAAAGTAAAAGTGATAGATAGCCTGCTGTTTATACTCTGTAAATAAAAGCAACAATAATATATACAGTTTTTCACCATAAGATATATAAGCGTACTCCAATAATTCGACTGAGCACTTAATCAAATGATGTAAACAAATGTACAGGATATATCATAAGCAGTAACTGTAGCTGTAGCCATTTTTTTAAGCTGTCTCTTTTTTATATATTTTGCAGCTGTGTATATGATTATTATTAGCTGCCATTGGATGGATTTATATGACATGTGATTCAGAGCTGTGCATGCTGACTCAGTGGGAGTGAATGGGATTAGGGGATGTAGGAATATTTTGCTTGACAAGCAATGTTTAGAGTTGTTTTGTTTCACCCACTGACTTGTTGGCTATATTTTTTATGACAATATAAATTATTATTTACATATACATACACTTGTATATATATTTTTATTATTCACGTCGCGCGTCAAGGACAAGACAAGCTACATTTGAACCCTTTGGTTTATTGTGGCCAACAGTTTATGTTTGTGTATCATGAATATTAAAGAAAGCACAAATATAACAAACTTACAATAAAAAAAAATAAAAATTTCCTCGTTTACTAATAAACACAATTTTTTAAGCTGTTCACTTTTTTATAAATTCTTCAAAAGTTTGTTTTTTCGCCAAATTGTTTTGCGCTGCTGAACTTTTGTGCAATTTGCTTTATTTATTACTTGTTCGTTTTTTGAGCATTCGTAACATGATTTATAAAGAATTAAGTCTGTCGCTGTCATAGAGTTAACTACTCATCATCATATCGTCACCACTAGATGTGCAAAGTTATTTTATGAACTGTAAAAGCTGCCACAAAAAATTTATGAAATAAGTTTACCTGTAAATGTGAAACAATTGGAGTGGTTTTTTATAGAGTAGCGCACATAAAAGACACTACTAAATATAAAAACATTCATGGACCGCAATCTGTAGCAGGAGGAGACTTCTGTGCAGCTGGACACCGATTGCGGAGCCTTGCTAACAGTTACGCCTGTACATCTAATAACAGTGTGGCACCCGGAGCAGCAAACGTTGGATTTTGTGTTTGCCGATCGCGTGGAGCTTCAAACCTTTGTCTGGTCTATGATGCGCGTGGTGAGCTGCGTCCGGGTGTAAGCAGCGAGCGCAGTCGCGAGGGCACCATTGTGGTGAACTCTGTGGCAGCCTCGTGTTATGCACTGATCAACAGCCAATCGTTGGCGCATTGGGGCTTCATACCTATGCGCCTGTGGTATATGCTGCAGTCCTGGATGCCGGCCAAGCATCAGTTACGCACACCGACGGCGGCTACAATCAAATCAATACATATATGTCGGAGAATGTAATATAAGTAGTATTTGAAGTGCGCGGGTAATATTCGACCGTTAATATGGGATTCAATGTATAGGCCCTGGTAAAGTGAGATTCCAGTTCTTAGGAGCTGGAATCGAACGTAGTTCCGTAGCGTCGTCAGTGATAGAAAAAAATATAAATTATATATTGTGTATTGTGCATTATAGTGACTGAATATTTTATTATTATTATTATTGTGTATATAATATTTGATAGTTATACTTAATATTTAATGAATTATAACAAAATTGTTTTACAAATACAACATTTCAATATTTTATTTATTTTAAATCTGATAGATAAAATGGGAACTCACTGCTGATCTTTTTTCAAAATTTGCGCTATGAAATCGATTACTTGAAAACTATCGCTACACTTACTCCAGTCGAGTAACTTAAAGCTACTTACTTAAAGACTGAGTCAAAGTAACGTTTAAACGTTAACCAGCTTTGAATTTTCGATCAGCTGTACTTTGTTTATGATTGGGCAATAAAAAAATACTAGAAAAGGAACGAATAACAAAAACATAAATTGTCCATCTCTATAATTTCTTATATATAAGATTTCTGGCAGCACTGGCTAACTCAATTCCATTGCATCGCGTCCTTGTGCATGTTTTTTTTTTTTATAATCTGTGTTTTGTGTTGAAAATGATGACTTTTTGTCGTTTGTGTCTTGCAAAGGATGGTAATTTCCTAGCTTTTAATAGCCCAGTGGCCCTTAGAATAATGACATGCACTGGAGTGGAAGTAGATACAAATGATGCACTTCCACAACTTCTGTGCCACACCTGCCGCTTGCGTATCGAGGAGTTCTATCATTATCGCAAACGATGTCAAGCCGTTGATAGACATTTGCGGCGCCTTAAGCGACAGGGCAGGCTCAACAGTGATTGTCCTGCTAAAGATCTGTATGCTGTGGATGAAGAGGATGAGATTAACTTGAAGGATGTGGTGCAGTGCAAACTTACGGCATGCTATGAGAGTAATGCCAAATGGCGCAAGCAGGCAGGGAAGCAAATACGTACTGAGATGGATGCCTACAAAAAGGAATTACTTGCAATGTGTAGGCAACAGGTTCGCGAGGAGATAGAGCAAGAGACGCGTGAGGAAATGGAAAAGATGCTACTGGCGAAGGCTAGAAAAGAATGCCGTTTAAGTATACTGGATGACGTTTTCTACGAGCTAGAAACATTTTTTGTAAACAAACGCAACCAAACATTACGTGAGGAGATATATGTCCCGACAGCCTGTGAAGCTGACCCAGAAAATGATACTACCACAATGGATGAAGATATGGAAAATAATGAAGTACCTGAACCACTTGCCGAATACACAGGCCTCGAGCCAAATATTGTTTCAGTGGTAGAACTCCTAGGTATGTCTCTTTACATGCTTTTCTTCATTATCTGAATCTCTAAGAGCATTATTAATATTTTTAGATGACGAAGCAACTCCACAAACAACTACTAATACCCAGCCTGAGCAAACCGTTTCCATTGATCAGACTGCGAAGCCGTCTACTCCGATGAAAACAATACCAATGGTGGAAATCAACATGAACAATGGAGTTCATCTGAGGCACTTGCGAGACGATATGCATAGCTCCATTCTTCCAACCTTACAAGCTACAAATACACTTACATCGCCAAAAGTTAAGACTGCTAGAGCTCTACCCAATCGTAGGAAAACCATACATTTCAGTAATCCCATATGCCGCAAGCACAGTTTGAAAAATAAGCATCGGTCTTCCTTCTTTATAGAGTCAGATTGTGTTAAATGCCGCTTAAGAAATGGGCAGGCTAAGCCGACCACACCATAAAGCGACACTTTCGTTTATTAGAAATATTTTTAACCACATATACTATTTTTTTTTAAGTAATATATTCATATGGATTTCAAACTTAAAATACAATGAGTAATAAAGGCGCCAAAATAAATAAGTAACTTACGATGCTAATAGATAACGATAGTATTGAATTCACAGTTGTAAGACTGGTCACACTGACAGCTAAAGTCTATGCCGTAACACAGTGTCATCCTCTCGCGTATCTTCAATACGAAAAACTAGCGTCTGTTTTGATTACTGCTTAAATTAATTATAATGAACGAGGGAGAATATCCAGACACTGAATTGTGGTGTCGCTTGTGCCTCAAGGAGCATAATGATGCCTACGCAATTTTTGGAAAAGACGAATCTCTCTCGCTGCCAATGCGTCTTATTTCATGCCTCTCACTGGAAGCCAAGCCAAACGATGGGTTGCCAAAGAAGATTTGTGGTATTTACTTGTGTTTATACTCCAATGATATGCAAATTGTACAATATATGTATATATTTTTTATTATTACAGACGAATGTCGTTACCAACTGGAGAAATCGTTCGTATTTCGTCATCGCAGCCAGGAAGCAGATAAAAGGCTGCGCAAGCACAATCGTCTCATTAGTTTGGGTAAGAAGAGCCGAGTCTTTGCTAAGTCAGTGGATAACGACTCAGATGTCGAAGAGCTTGAATTGGAAGAATCTGTGGGATTTATAAATACGCTGGAAAAGCAGCGTGAACTCATGGAAGAAAAAGGGCGCAAATTATTACTAGAGGAAAAAGAGGCTGAGTTGGTACAGCGCTTAAGTATCATGAGGGAAAAATTACAAATAGAAGTGCGCAAGGAGCTAAGAGAGGAAGTGAAAACTGAAGTGCGCAAGGAGCTAAGAGAGGAAGTTAAAAATGAAGTGCGGAAAGAGTTGCACGATGAGGTGCAAGAAGAAAGTCGCAAGGTACAGCTTAAAAGCTTGTTGGGAGAATTGGAAGTGTTTCTGGCGCAAAAGAAAGCTGGTCAGTGGCAATCTATAACAGAAATTCTTGGCGAAACCAGTATAAACATTGAAACAGAAGCTCCCAAGTCATTGGAGCGGTCTTCACCCAAAGAAAACCTAAAACGTAAACGTAGCAAGGACCCGCCTCTTCCTGCAATTACCAAACGACGAGAATCAACAATGCAAGCTCAAGTCGTGGAAGAGGAACTACAGACTGAAGTCAAGTCTGAGCAGCAAACCAAAAATAGTGCAAAATTACCTACAAGTACAGAAAATGAAGTGATGAGTGAAGTGAGCGATGAAATATACTTTGTCAATGCTGAGTCTGCAACAAGTCCCTCAGAATTCCAGTTAGATGATAATACGACATCGTACAATAGTAAGTATTGCAAATTATCTACTATCAACAACTAATGCTTAAATTTTACAGTCAAGGATAATGGAGACATACAGTTTGCCAAAGGAAAGTCAGCTGAAATAGAGGATTTTCTTGTATTCGATCTTGACGCAGATATTAGAGAAGACGCACAGCTTGATGCAGAAAATGAGAACGTAATCATCTTGGTAAGTGTGGTGGCGGTGGCTGACTTAACCGAAGATTAAATTAATTCTTATGCTTTTCCGTCTACAGTCCAGCAATATGGAAAGCGCCGAGCTTATCACAACTAAAGATTCAAAAAGCGAGTTTGTGGTAAAGCGAGCGCCGCGCCGAGCTGAGCCAAGCGTTGGACGTGCCAGCGATACAGTAAAAACATTCAAGTGCCAGCTCTGTCCAGTTGCCTTTTCCACAAACAAAGCGCTCTCGCGTCATCTTAGCACCCACATTAAAACAATCAAAAACGGCACAGGCGGTTCGATGCAGTGTCCGCTTTGCCAATTACAGCTTTCCTGCGCCAGCTCTTTGAAGCGTCACATGGTCATTCATACGGGTATAAAGCCATACAAGTGCACGGAATGCGACTATTCTTTTTCACAACGCGAGGTGTTGAAGCGTCACATGGACACACATACTGGTGAGAAGCGTCATCAGTGCCCTCAATGCCAACATTTGTTTGCTCAAAAAACGAATTTATTACAACATATAAGCCGTGTGCATCGCGAGGATAAAGATGTAAACGATAAAAGAATTTGCCATCTTTGCGGAAAAAGTTTCCACAACCCTTCGGGTCTCAGTCGCCATCTTGCCACACACAATGGCGTCTCTTATGGCTGCAATCAATGTGGTCGTCAGTTTATCGATCGCAGCGCTGTGCAACGTCATGTGAAAAATGTGCACAATGCTACAGGGGATAGTACTCCGGAGAGTAATGATAAATAGAATAGGTTTCAACATTATAAATTTTATTCGAAACGTTTAGAGTGCCTCACTTGGCACTTATGTTGAAGCTTGACAAAATAATTTTAGCACACAAGAAACTGATGGCTTAACAATTACGAGTTTAAACATTTGTTAACGACATATGGGTTGCAATACAATAATAATAATCATTACAATATTTAATAAGATATCTAGATGTTTATAAATACAATCATAATATACTATTTTATTACATGTATAGACTCTCACAAACATACATGGAACATATATAACTTTCAATGCGTTTATCGTATAGAACTATAGACCTTAGCTTAGGTATCAATTAATAACAAAACATGACAAAAAAATAATTATATAAATCAAATAAATTATTAAGACTCAAGCTACAACTTAGAAGAAACTTTAACTTAGATTACCTAGAGAAGGATATTGATTTGAGTTGGAATCGTTTAACAATTTTTGAACAACAATCAACAATAATTCATAACGCATATCTAACCAACATTGGGCTAGTCGGAGTTTGTAAGCGAACTGCGCTGTGACTCAAGCGTATTGGAGTCGTTGCGTTGACGCAACATACGCGGTTGACTGGCTGCAAAGTTAGAAAAGTCCTTCATAACATCTTTGTATGTCTCATCCTCGCCATTGTACTCATCGTTTAATCCTATTTCATCATTGAGACGTGTCAATCTCAAGCTAAACAAGTAAAAGATTATTAAAATAAATATCTAAATGTTCAAAAACAACTTACAGTGTGACAATGTCTGCATTCTTTTGTTCCACGGCAATATCCAGCGCTTTTTTTCCATCAGCTGAGGTTAGATCATAGGCTGCCTTATGCTTTAACAGCAGATAAACCTGCGCAATGTGTCCCTTGGCCGTGGATATATGCAATGCGCTGTAGCCCAGCTCGTCGACTGAATCAATGCCGACGCCATTTAGTAACAAATACTCGCAAGCCATCACAGAGCCTGATAGCACCGCTTGATGCAGAAATGAACGCTGTCGATCCTGCGTATTCTTCCAGTGCTTATCCGCGCCCAATGCAAAGGCCATGCACATCACTGGCAAATTGTGTACAATGGATGCTTTGTAGAGCAAGAGGTTGGCATCGAGTAGCGTAAAGGGTAATTCCTCTGGCTGTTCGGGCTCAGATTCACCCTCTGTGCTTTCCTGATCGCTGCCTAAAATGGCAGGTGTCGCATAGCTATCCAACGCCAGGTCATCACCAATGACTAGCAAATCATCGCGTGAAATGCTCAGCGACATTGAGGGAATGTTAATAGATTCATCATCATCATCTTCATCCAACTCGTCACCGGTTTTGGCCGAGTTGTATATGCTGGGCTCATCGCTCAGTGTCTTGGTCAGTGGACGCTGCTGTCGTCGCCTGCGTAGTCTTTTTACCACCCACTTGCGTGTGCCGCCCAGCGACAATGTGGCACGTTTACCAACAGCCGCATCCTCGGCACTGTCTATGCTAAGCACCTCAGCTGTTTCACTGGCCAGCAGCTCTTGTGGCTTGGGCATGCCGCATACAAACCTGCGTTCCACATATTTTGCCTTTATCCAAGCCTCGCGCACTCCAATTTCACACTGTTCCGTCGGTTTACGCAGCTCACAGTCCTCGGGTACGCGCGCCTCGTAAATGTGATTGACTACCTCATTGCCTAGCTCCATCATGACCTTAACGTTCTCAGTTTCCCAAGCGTCTAGCGTCAGCGAGCGCACTTTGCTATAATGCACACCTAAACTGCGATGCACGCCAGAGCATTCAATGCACAAGGTGATGCCCAAGTTAATGGAAGCCCATCGAGGCTGCGAGCCACGACAATCACAGCACAGTGAGTTGCCAGGTATTTTCAAAAACTCCTCCCAGTGGCTACAAAATGAAAGTTAATTACCCTTTTGCTCAAACAATTATTTGTTAGACTTACATTCTACGCTTGACGGGCAAAGCATTTGGCGCGTTGTTGGTTTGTGGCCGCGAGTGCTGCGAGGTGTCATGCTGTATGGCAGCTCCGATGCTATGTTGCAGTGCTGAAATCCACAACGACAACATATCCGCCGAATCTGCTTGCAATATGTGTGACCTGTAATGGGAGGACATTAATATCTGTTTGTGTTTTGTATGGCTTAAGGAAATGTTCAAGTCTAGAACTTCAAAATTAATCTTCTCTTAAAATATCATTACTGATAAAGAATTTTATATCGGATATGTAAACATGCTCTTGCTACATATTTTTGCATTCTTTAGTTATTAACAAATAAGTGATAAGAATCAATAGTCTTTAAGTGAATTAAGTGCTTGTATCTAGACTTGAACACCTGCATTAGCTACTTACTTTGTAGGCGAAATGACCTCGAAGCAGAAGCGTCGATCGCTTTCGTTTACGGGACGCACAGTGCAAATGCGCAAGTCCTCCTCCATGACCGAGAATGAGTCCTCGTTGCTGCGTTTTCTGCAATGCGAATCCAAATCACTTCAGCGTACGGCACAATAATAGCACAAACACAATCAATACAAAACAATACAAACGCAAATCGGAAACAAATGTCAAACAAATGCAGAGAGAGATAGAGAGAGGGAGACGATTTGACCGGCAAAAGTAAAATGTATGAAATTCAAATCAACAAAAAATAAGCACGTTGCACTATGCTAAACGGACAGACCCACCTGTAGACCAACTGATTATCGCTCAGGTAGAACCAACGTCGGCACCATGTCTTAAAGCCCTTTGATTTCTTCTTGAACAAATAGCCCTCAACATTATGCGAGGTGCTGTTTGTATTGGAATCGCAATAGCGATTCACGCTCATGTGCCGATTCTGCATGACTTTCTCCAGCTGCTGGTAGTCGCCACGTAAAGCATTCAGATCCTCGCTGATATTCTTGAAAAACTCATCAAAATCGTTGCACAAATCAAAGCCCTGATGGTAGTAGGTCACACAGGCCTGATAGTAGTCCAGTAGCTGTTCGAAAGAGAGTGAAAGGTCACGCAGAGATCAGCATTAAAACACGTGCCACACGTTCAACAATTAACCGCTAAGTGAACCTGCAGCCCAACGCACGTAACGAGTGACTGAATATGATCGGCCTGGGGCCAAACTGACTCAACACCCAATCAATGGGAGAGAGATAAAAAAAAAGCACACAACATGCAAACAAATATATATATATATGAACGAGTATGCATGTTTATATTGAGAGCAGTTAAATCGCAAAAATGACGTCATAAACATAACAATTGTAGTTGACTGTTTTTATTTACGTTGAAGACAAGGCGGTTTCATTCACAATATCTGCTGCGATAAGGGATATTAAGACAATGCAATATTTGCATTATTTATATCAATAGAGACTTCGATAGCATGATAAATAGATCGTATAGGAATTAAAGTTATGATTTGAGCAGGCCACCACAAATTGTATTTTGAATAATTGTGATTCAGCACATAAGTCATTTTTAAGCCCAGTCATTTCTTACGAAACCTTTTATCTATTAATATCTACATGCCAAAGATCATTTAATTAGTCTCTATAATAAATAGCCCTGAAGCCCAATCAATTTTTTACAACATCGCTCACACTTACCGTGGAAAGAATTGAAGGCACCTTGCGCGCTTGCACTAACGTTATATAGTTGACATAGTCCAGAGCGGTGTGTTGAAAGCAAGATTTGGAAGCAGATAATATGTTGGCGGCCTCTTGTACCTCCTGTGGACGATTTTTGCTCGCCTGGGCGTTTTTCAAAAGCGCATTATCGTAACCCTCGGATACTTTCAAAAAGTGACCCTTGTAGTCCTTGACCTGGTTGATATCGTCCTTGACAAATACGTTGAGATTCTTTAACACCGTACGACTGGCCTGATCCAATAGTATCGTGTGAAATTTGTTCATTTCCTAAAAACACAAAGCATAAATATTATTTATAGCCGAGCTACGGAGCTGAATAACTGCTGGAACGCACCTGATAGCAATGAATAAGCTTGCCCAGCGCATTGTGCGCATTTTTATTGTCGAGAAAATGCTGCTGCAGATCCCACAAGGACATGGCAAAGGCGCTAAGGTCGTAAATATGGAAAAAATAAAATAAAATATGCATGGATGAGTATGAGTGTGGGCGCAGGCGAATAAAAAGTGCGCAATTTGCACTTACCTCTGATTTTTAACATATTCCTTGCCTGAGTCGACGGCCACATTGCACAGCTTAATGATTTTCTCCAGCCGCTGCTCCAAGTGTTCAATGTCGTTCTCCTCCTTGGATATAAATTGCCTTTAAAGCAAACGCAAACTCAATATGTTATTAAAGAGACAAAACTGTAAACAAGACAACAAATGCGCAATAAGAAGTTGCCGTTGCCGTTGGCGTTTAACTTTGCTTAATCGAAGAAGAGCAGAGATGGGCAGCAGCAGCAGTGTGAGAGCAAAAGAGGGTGTGGGGACAAGAGAGCAGTGGAAGTGTTGTTCAAAGAATGCGCACACTGACAGCTGCGATGTAGATGTCGTTTTGTTTATGTTTACTTTTCAATTCATTCGCTTTTATTAAGCGCATACTTGGCATTTCCTTTAATTATAGGCGGGCTTTACAGTTTTATGGTTAACTGTTTATTAGTTTTGCTATTAGCTTTTGCTTAACCTGTTGCAATGTCTGCGAAGATTAAAAGCTTGGCTTACACAACTTACATATATTTTAGTTGAAAGCTTTTTTTGCCTCAAGCAAGAGATAAACCATAGACAAGAAAATTGGGGTGAAATCTTATCAGAGTTTCAGAGAAACTAGCAATCGATTGTGCCAGCGTAATTAGTGAAAACAAAAGCGTTGTCTGAACACACACACACACATCTAAACATACACATGTACACATATCATTACACATCTTATTGTGCATGTGAAAGATAAATTCCGAAACACTGACGAGGCGATGTCAAGTGCAAAGTTTGTTCGATGTTTGATGATTAAGCGTTCCCATGATATTAGAGTCGGGGTTTGGGGGCGTTGGGTAACACAAGCTATTGATAGCAACATATAGCAAAACCAGTCACGCTATGCGCAAGATAAAGCCTGAGCCGTCGTCATGATGCCAAATGCAAATGCTAAAGGCGGAAATAAAATAAAACACCCTAAAAAGCGCAATATGCTTGAGACTTAAACGGGGCTCCAAAACGAACCTGAATCTCGGCGAATCCTTTAGGCACTCCTCAAACTCAATTGTGGTGCGCATTTTTTCACATATGTGTGTGTGCTCTTAGCACACGCTTATCTTGTCTGTGTCTTTTTGCACTGTTGGCTATTTACAATTTAAAAAGCGGAAATTCAACTGCTTTTTTTCTTTTGTTTTTGTTTTCAGCTGTTGCTTCTTCTCCAAAAAATTATTGGCAAGCGAGAGAGACAGCGAGAGAGCGCGTCTAATTGCGGTTGATGAAAATATAATGAGACGCGCACATTTTTTAAGAACTACAGCCACAAGTGTAAGCCAATTGAGTAATAAATTAACTAAATAGCCAATTACAAATAATTAACAAAATTTAACACGAGCAACAAACACACACAAACAACACAACGTAGACGTTTCTTTTGACTTTCTATAATACGGTAGTTCGGCATAAGTTCAATTGAGCGCTGAAATGAACAGCTGGATTCGTTCTTTAAAATGAACTTGAAGCTTAGCTAGAAATAGCTAAAGGTAAAACAAAATTGCTAAATAAAATTGCCAATTTGCTGTGACTACAGCTACAACAGCTGACATATAATTAAGTCTCAGCTATTCAGTTGTTTTATTTTCAATACTGTTTGCTGCTATTTTAAAAATATATTAAATGCCGATAAGCTAAATGTTATGCTGTTACAACTGTGACCAATATCTGCGATAAGTAGCAGTTAGTTTTGATTTGCTCAGCTCTGGCACTGTCTCTGCTTCTTCTTTCGCACCCGTGCTGTTTTAGTGTAATAATATATTATTCTTAACACAAAATATACATTTATTATAAATGCACAGACGTCTTATAATCAATTGTTGTGCATCTTGTGCTTTTTTCAATGGTGCAACTATGAAAACAAAACGCTGAAACGCCGCCGTTGCTGTCGTTTGTCTTGTGCTCTTTATTTGTTTACCCTTTGTCTTGTGTTCTTGTGTCTATTTGTGTTTGTGTGTTCCTATTGTCCGTTCTCCATTCAACCTGTATATCAATCTATCTGACGTCACAAACACGCACATACACGCCCCGGCAAGGAAACGTTGACCTGACATAGCCACAATTTCGAACGCAGTCCCAGCGGAATGTGGAAGTGCCACAAGTGCGGCAAACCCGTTTACTTTGGTAATTTAAACACCCACATATGCATATAATTACACACACACACACACCCACACCCACACGAACTCACAAGCGTAATACTATGCCTGCGATTGCTTAAACAATAACATTGCCATTGCACACATGCATATAAATATAAATATAAATGTATCTTGTGTATCTAACTTAGCGGAGCGTAAACAATCTCTGGGCTACGATTGGCATCCGGAATGTTTGCGCTGTGAAGAGTGCGGCAAACGTCTCAATCCCGGCCAGCATGCAGAGGTATTCTATACACATTCTCTCAGCATTCAGTTGTGCATTTAATCGCATGCAATTCACATTTAATTTGGTATTCAGCATAAAGGAGTGCCTTATTGTCATGTGCCCTGCTATGGCGCGCTTTTCGGACCACAGCTTTTTGGTCATGGAACGCGCGTTGAGTCACACAAAAGCTATGGCGCTAAAGGCACCCAAAGACCAGCCGTTGTTCCAGCTAATGTACCGACCCTGCCACGCGATCATTTCGAATCGAAGCTAAAGGTAGTTTGTTAGCAAGCAAGTTCAGGCATTTACTAAAGGTGAATCTCTTTTTAGGTTTACAATCAATATTATGACAATAAAAGTCTGGAAATACGCAGTCGCGAGGTCAATAACCGCTTGATATTGGAGGGTCCGCTGCGTGTGTTCTGGGGCGTGCAAGGAGTTATACATCTGAAAGAGGACGACGATCAACGCACGTTTGTGGTGCGCAAACGCAACTCTTGTCGCGCCTCCAAAGCGGATGTAAGAGGCTTGGAGCAATAATTTCACTATTGTACTAATAATTATATTCTAATAAACAGGATAGCTGCTCTGACAAGGAGAATGAGGCCAGCGAATCGGTTGCACCACCTACAACCACTGCGAGTGAGGTTGATCCGCTATCCACGGATATTTCGCTATCGGAAAGCATGACCTTTGATTCGTGTAGCCTGAATGAAGTATCCGAGCTGCCCACTACGCCAGAAGATGCGTCAGCGAATACCACACCCGGCAGTGGTGCGGTGCCCAATGGCAATTCGAATGGGGCACATCATGATGAGGACACAACCACCACGGACTCCTCAGGCACGCTTATTGGCAGCAGTGCTGAGGCAGCGACTGCTAGCACTAGCTGCGTATCCAGCACGCTGCCTTCGAAGCTAAACAATCTTGAAAAACTAGAATGGGATGACATTGATGATCTGCTGCAAGTGGAACGACGCCACAGCGAAAAAGATAAGAACTATGAAACTATGCCCGTTAAGCTGCCTTCTTCTTCCTCCCAATCATCCAGTGAGAGCTCACCCAGCAAAACAACTAGCACTGACAGCAGCTCCAGCATTACGCAAAACAATCTCATCAATTCAGCATCTTCGCCCACAACCACAAGCAGTGGCTCGGACAACTTTATGACAGCTACGGCCTCGCTAACAACCAATACCAATACACAAAATACCAGCACTGTTAGCACCACCAATACCACACTGAATGACTACAAGAGCTTGGACGATGCAACACTCAAGCCCATGGATTATGAGGACTTTAAGCGCAGCGTGCATCAAGATTATGTAAATGGCGCTAATTCATTTCAGGAACCAAACGATGGCACATTAAAGCGAAATCAGCCCATTGATCCCTCGCGCATACACGACTCGCTGAAGCTCTATGGCGAAAACTCGGTCATGAGCAAAAGCTTTAACTGCGAGCATGCGCTGCGTTCCATTGATCCCACGCTAATAAACGATACAATGCATTTACGCAGCTCCGACTCGCCGCGCTCTTCGCAGCGACAGTATGCGCTGCAGAAGAGTGGATCTGCCTTTGCTTCGACAGCGCCCAGCAAGGAGCAACGAAAGCCACATCAGCCGGGTCGCCAGCTGTTTGAGAAGGGCATCAATCGCTCCAAGTCTGGCCCCAGCTGTTTTGTCTACTCGGACTCGGATGATGATGACAACGATGCGACGCTGCGTCCGCAACGCTTGGCAACCGTTAGACGCAGCGATGTGCCTCAACGTTATATACAAATCCAAATGAATTGCTATCCCAAAGAAGCAGCAGCTGCAGCCAATGAGCATGAGAACTCCAGCCGTGCTGATGCCTCATCGGTAAGTTTAAAGTGGCTCAAGTATGGCATATGAAATGTTTAATGCTTTATAAATTTGTAGGTATTGAGTGGTGCTGTAGCTGGTGATGAGCTTACACAGACGGAGGAGCTCTATACAGCTACTGAGGGCAAGAGTGCTGCAAGATCAAATGCCGACGAGGCAGGTTTGCATGTTAATGAGGATGGTGTTGTCTTGCGCAGACCGCCACGCACTGGTGCTGCAGCAATTAAGCGGCGCAGCGGCAATCGGCGGTAAGTCTAAGCGAAGCTTGTGTGAAATTTAAAAAAATTATTTATTTATTGTTGCAGCTCACGCACCAAATTGAAGCGTCGCTGCTCTATCAATGGTCACTATTATAACCGTGAAACTTCGTTCTTTACACCGCCCTATGGCTCGCAGATGTCTGTCTGGGTAACATCGCTGGTGACCACACAAGAGGTCATTAATTTGGTGCTCGAAAAGTATAAGGTGGAAAGCGCTCCAGAGAATTTCTCGTTGTTTATTGTACGCGACAATGGCGAGCAGAAACGTCTAAAGGATAATGAATTTCCCTTGGTAACGCGCATCACTCTAGGACCTCATGAGGATGTGGCACGTCTGTTTATGGTCGACTCGCGCAAAACTGATGAAATCAGGTGCGTTTATCTCTAACTCAACTATACATTGAAAGCTGTTAATAATGCATGTTATTCTTTAGTAACGAGGTTGCTCAATTTTTGAATTTATCGCTGCCTGAGTGTCGTGCTATACTGGATCGCTACGATCAGGAAATGGCACGCGAAGTGCTTAAGGTTAAGGAAAGGCAAGTTCATATGAGATGCTTTAATAATTTCAATTGCTAATCATGTTTTATTTCATAGATATGCGGAACTGCGTCGTCGCATTGTGGGACGCATGGAATCTCTGAAAGTGCATCTGTAAATGCAAATGCGAATCTCCAACATTTTTTTATTTTCAATTTAAACGCCATAACAATGAAGCGGCCAAAAAGCAAACATTAATAAGCAAAAAGTATTCCTTTCTATATAAATTACTAGAATTTAGTCAAAATTATATATAGTTTAGCTGATTTTAGTGGGCGCTCATTTAATCCAGTGAACAAAAACCATTATCTGCGCTTTTGTTGCAGCTAATATTCATTATATTTTGTGTATTACTAACATTTATGATCAGGCATTTCCATTCTAGACAGCTATTAAGACTTGTAACTAACCAAAAACTAACTTTTAAACCCAAGCACACATAATTGAACTATGATAATTAATACTACGTTTGTGTTGAGTATCAAAAATAATATATAAGCTAATCATTTTTGAAGCCATTGCAACAAAAAAAATAAAAAAAACCAACAACAACAAACTTTATACAGGCCATGCAAATATAAGTTTCATAAGCTGCTGCCATTTTTTTTTTACAGCAACAAAACAACAACAACAATAATAACTTGTAACTAAATGGACTTGTTGATTTAAAATCATTTGAATATCAAATAAATTGTAAAAATTTAACAGACAGCATTTAATTTATAATTTATTTATAACTGCCAGACTTCTTAAACGAATTTTACAGTTCAAAAGTTAAAGTAAATAAGTTCTTGGAAACAATCAGAGTCCAGTTCTGGTTCTGGTTCAGTACAACATGTGCATGTGTGTGTGTGCGTGCGTGTGTGTGTATTGAGAGCTATTAATTTAAAGCTGACAGGACCTAGGGGACATCATGGCTGGGCGACTGTCTCGTTGAATGCAACATTTACTACATACGCGCACTAGGAGGCTGCTGTTGGCGACGCAGCGAGGCTACGAGGCGCTGACGCATTAAATGCTTACAGGGGTTTCCCGTCCATAGCCATAATCGTGGCGGCGCTGCCAGCGAGCCAACTGTGCCAAACGCCTATGCATAAAAATCAACTGCCAACGTAGGCCTGGCATGGCATGGCATGGCCTGGCCCAACAAGCCCATTAGGGAATGCGAATGTGCGCATTTAAGGCGCTGCTGGCAAGTTTACGTCCAGTTTCAGTTTTGGGGGGCAAACGACGAAAAAAACAACAAAAATAATAAGAAATTTAGCAGTGCGCTGACAATTATTGATTAAGAGCGTGCTCGGGGCTGGTTAAGAGCGGCGCTAGAGTGGCGCACGTAAATTAAAATCGATTTGGTTTGTTGGCTCCTTTGCGCTGGCAATGTTGGTGGTGTTGTCTGGAAACGCGCTAGCAGTTGTTGCTTGTATGAGCAGCGACAGGCAATTGTTGTATTGCGCATACGCACTGGAGTACACTGTGAGCAAAAGCAAGCACTTTGAGCTATAAGTAACAACACAGATTTGTGGCACATAAATTAACTGAAATATTTATTTAATGTATGTTAATTAAATATAAAAGTAAATGTATGCTTTATGTTTGTTTGTTTATTAGCTGCCTTATAATATGTAAAGCAATTATTTGGTTAGGCTTGGCAACCCCGTAGCAGTCCTGCGCTCTTAAATGTCCTGCTTGGCGCTCTTAGCGCACGCTCTCTCTATCTCTCTCTCTCGCTCTCGCATTGCGCTTTCTTCGCGCGTCTGGCGCAAAATTCCAATGCTATTAAGGGGCGGCTGCTCAGTTTACATTTTGGTCGCGTTGCCTACAGTTCGTTAGCGTTCCGGGTCAGTGCTGCACTGCATTATTAGAAGCGCCAGTGATTGCAAAACACCAAAACTAACTGTCATTCTTTTGTGCGTGTACGCGTGCCTGTGTCTGTGTGTGAGTTCACTTGTGCGCTTCAGACTGAATTTGTGGGTGTGTTTGCCGCATTCGATTTAGACACACAGTCGATACGAGTAGCAATTAACGCCGCCAGAGCAGCACACATTACTCGTTAGAGATTTCGAGCGGCTTCCGTGTCGCAGCAGTCCCTTGCTATGAAGCGTTTACCGCTGATTGCCAGCGCTTGTCTGGCTTTGGTGTTGATGTCATCCTGTCTGCCTGGCAGCGTTGAGGCCAAGAAGAAGAAATATGTTGGCGAAACTGGCGGTGATTTTGAGTTTATCGATGAGGTAAGTCCCCAAATGGCTTTTAACTGTCTGCCTTGCTGTCTGTCAAGTTGTCACTTAATAAAATACACACACAGACGCTTAAGTGTGTGTGTGTTCTTATATTTATGTGTGTGCCATACATAATGCATTAGCTGCTACTTCGCCAAGTTTCCATTCGTATGTTTTCAACGCCTCTGAGGTTTCAACAACAACAAGAACAACAACAACAATTAGTGCATTGTTTGCCAGCAAGTGCGTATTGCCTATACGCTCTTGGCTTGTCTTGCCAATTACTCACGCAAATCCGATTTGTAGTCCTGCCTGCCTGCCTTGTTCGTTCAACTTCAAAGTCACCTGACCGAGCAACACCTAGGCCAAGTAGCGTGTATCTAAGCCGCAGCGTAAAAGGCGCAACAGCAACAGCAAAAGCAAAAAAAAAAACACTAAAAATCAATAACAGCAGCATTTGGTAGCGTAAACTATGAAGTAAGCGCTAAGCAGCTTTGAATTTGTCTGCCAGCAACACACTCACACCCCTTACTGACCTCTCCGCCCATCGTCATACTGTTACCACATACACACACATACGCACACATACACACACATACACACACACACACAACACTCCCCCTTTTGGCCACTAGCCTTATCGATGAGCGTTAGTCACAGACGCAACGTCGTCGTCATTGCTGTTTGCATTGTTTTTGTTTTCCTTTTTCTGCGTATACTTGTTTGTTGTTGTTGTTGTTATTGGAACTACTGCTGCTGCTGCTACTGCTGATGTTGGTTTTTCGGTTTGTTTAGTTTTTCTTTTGTGTTTCATTGTATTTCTTTTTCGCTTCCTTTTTGGCCAGCAAGCTTGCCTCAACTTGTGCCATGCGTGGCCAATGCTGCGTCCTTCCCAATGTGTGCTGCTATATATATATATATATATATATATAATGAAAGGCCCATCTGTATGTGTGTGTGTGTGCCATTAAACGTTTTCCACACACAAACACAACCGAAGTTGGAGACTTGAAGTTAAAATATGGCAAAGCGCTAAAGTTTAGCTTATATAAAACAAAAAATATAAAGAAGCAGCAACGCACAAACGTAGAATTTTAAACAGTTGCAAAATGGCTTGGCGTGGCGCACATGTGTATGTGGCATGCCACACTCACACACAAACAGTAAAGCTAATTTACAGCTGCAGCTTGAATTTTAATGCGCTGGCAAATTCTATAAATCATTTGAAAAG
Source organism: Drosophila busckii (assembly GCF_011750605.1). Lineage (NCBI taxonomy): Eukaryota > Metazoa > Arthropoda > Insecta > Diptera > Drosophilidae > Drosophila > Drosophila busckii. Next base: position 2,780,690 of record NC_046607.1, on the reverse strand, counting down.
GCTTTGAAATGTTTTCGCATTTTTACAGCGTATCTTGTAGTGCATGCGACTTTGCTGCATAAATTTAATTTTAATGTGTTTTCTAACAATGCTGTTTGTCTTATATGTACTACACCCCCGCCCCCACTAAGCAAACAATATCTTAGCCTGCGACATTTTTCCAATGAATTGTTTTTGCCAAACTTTTGTGTTTGCTTGCAAACACTCACATACAGCCAAAATGGCATAAATTATGTGGAAAGCTTTCTGCAGTAGGTTTTACGGAATTTAATTGAAAATTTAGCCATTGTTTTGTGGCAAGAGCAAAGTCAAATGCTGTTTTATGCAAAAGCTTAAATGCAGCTTAGGTAGCGCCTAAGAGATTTACTTAAGTGCTACTTGAAATAATAATCAATACACATTTCTGCACTTATTGTTAGTAGCATTGAGTAAGAGAGAAATTGCAAGCTGCTTTGGTATTCATAGGCTAATAAACATTAGATTTGTTAAATAAATAACTTAAAAACAACTCTCTAGCCACGTTGAAATTAATTGCTTAGCCTCAGCTGCGGCTTAGTTGTCTACTTTGGGTTTATAGCATTAAAATGTTTGCTTAGGCATTCATCATATAAATGCGGGCAAATTGCTTAAAGTCATTGCGCCTGATTTGCCGCAGCTTGTTGTTCTTATTTCTATTGATTATCAACAAATGCTGTCTGAGCTGTTTGTCAGCACAGAATAAATCGTTGAGCTGCAAATAAATCCAAAGGGGCGCTGAGCTATGCCACAGCAGTTTCGAAAATAAAAGATTTGTTTTGGATAAAATAATCTCAGCAGCGCAGCATTCAAATTTGAAACCAATTTGCCACAATCGATAGTAACGATAAATACTTTTCTTTTATATTTGTCTGTTTGCTTGCAAGTTTAGTATCTACTGCTAATACCTTTTATTGTTTAACAAAGTATATTTTATTGGTTATTATTTGACTCTTGGCTCTACTCTAAGCAGCTTGTATCAGACATTGCTAGAGCTGCCTCGGAGGCATCTTACAAGAGGCAAGCAGCCGTATAGACAGCAATACGTACAGCTATCAAATCAGTGCATAAAATATGCAAAACTTTTTATGCTCTTGGCAATGTGAGCTATGCATTGATAGACAAACACACACACACATGCATATATGCATATGTATGCTGTTAAAATGTACTCAAGCAAAAAAGTTGATATGCATAAATTTAGTTAAGCTTTAGAGCAAAACTAAAACTCCATCAAAATATGTGCAAATGATGGTCAACTGTTGTGCATATTTAAGTTGTAAAATTTTATTTTATGCGCAACATCAAACTTGTATATTGTGTAATAAGCTAAAAATGTTGCATAAAGTTGATTAAAAGCGCCTGCTAATGAGCAGAGAGGGCTTAACAATAAATGCGTAATTTTTGTGTTCTGCAACTTTTGCGTGTAGAAATAAAAAATACAAACAGCTGCATGCCACACCGCCAAACTTGCATATTCCCACGAGTTGCTGCTGATGGAATTATGACTCAACAGGACACAACAATTTCTTATTGCAACCTAAGTTTTGCTTACTGGTTTATATGGCCGTGTTGTGTGCCACGCCCACGCGCCCTTATGCTGCTGCATTTTTATGTTGCATACTTAATGGGCTTGGGTCACGGTGCGCACTCTTGTCTTTTCTCTCTCGCTCGTTGGCTCGTTGTGCAAAGAGTTGTTTGCTTGCGTGCTCGCTTCTTTAATTTCGTGCTTGCTGCAGTCAAAACTTACACAGCTACATTAGTAAATTGCCCCCCATGTATGTGTGTGTGTGTGTGTACACTGTGTAAAATGTTTGCTGCTCTAGCTTGCAAAACAGAAGACAAGAGTTCGCTTAGTTTTAAATTGCTGCCAACTAAAAAATGTAGCTGCTGCATATAATTTATAATATTTTATTTATAAAAGTAAGTTGCAAGTCTTTGGCCTTTTAATAAATTTAAAGCTTAAATTTTGTTAGAGCTTGCATTAGAAATCATGACTGTTAAACTTGCCACTGCTGCTGCTGCTGCTGCTGCTGCTGCTGCTAGTGTTGCAACATTTTGTTGCTGTCAGTTGGCAGTCATGCTTCATAAATTTCAGCTCTATGGCCAAAGTGCGCTCAATAAGATAAATTAGTTTGCAGCGCGCCAAAGCAACTTCGATGCCATCAAAAGCATCACAAACTAAAATGTTACATTTTTCCCATATATACGGCTAGCTAACTTTTCCAATACTCATGCCACACATACATGTGGGTGTCTGCGTGCCTGTGTGTGTGTGTGTGAGTAGGTTCATCTGCTGGTTTGGCCATTGAGTGCAAAACTTGGCCAAACTCATTTTTCACTTTCATATTGTTGTGTGTGGCAGCGGCAGGTTTCGAGCATACGCTGCGCTCATCATACATTTATATATCTGTGTGTGTGTGCGTGTGTGTGTTTGTGGCACTTAACTGATTGTGGCAAGTGCGTGTATTTACTGCCTAACAAATATTAAATTTTCTTTGTCGAGTGTAAAGCTGTCAAGTTTTATGCAACTGCCTGGGTAAAGTTTTAATTAATGCCCAAGCTATAAGCAATAGCATGACCAGTGCCGAAACTAATGTGGCAACTAATGGCCTTTTAAGGCCTGCCACTCAAGTGCGACAAACTGGAGCAACGTCTGCCCATCAATGCGCTATCGAAGACACTGCTGCTGTCGCCTGGCCACCGCACAATTAATTATTCAATATACACGTAGGCATGCAGCATCAGCATTAGGCCCTGCCATAAGGCACTAGCACATGTCTGTTGTTGTAATTTATGGGTCGCTCGGAGGCCATTTGTTGACAGCAGATTTTGGGGCTTTGATTCCAAGAAAGCAGCAACTGACAGCAGCCCAAAAACGCGTTACAGATTATGCATATTAATTGCTTTTGTTGTACTTTGCATTTTGAGCAGCAGCAGCTTCAGCAGCAGCGGCAAACTTTGTTGTATTTTCGCTGCAAATTGAGTTAAAATATTTTTACATTAGCGTTGGCGTACATGGCGTATGCGCAATGAAAGTATGTGTGGTTTTTGGCTGCCTGCCTGCCATGTTTGTGTGTGCTGGTATTAAGTTGCCATCAAGACTTGCTGTGACATGCCTAACCAAGGATTTCGACACACACACACACACACACACACACACACACACACAAATGCGTATAAATTACGTATACGCAGCGTTAGCGCAGTCACGCAAAATATTTGCGCTAAACGTTATTGAGCAAAATTCCAGAGATAACTTGAGCGGTAAATTGTTGAACATGAATTATCTTTAAGCAAACTAAAGTTGCCATATATAGTAACTGACTATATGTAAGCAGCTTAATCCATGTGTGTCTGTGTGTGTGTGTTGTAAAAAGTTCATTAAATATTTTACGTATAGTGCGACAGTTGGGCAGCTGGTAAAAGGTATCAGGCACTAGCAAAGGTGTCACGAAAAATTAAAAGCAAGATAAAAGGATTCGGCACGAGCGTTAAACGAAACGACACGGCAGAGTGCCACAGCAACTGGATCAAGCCGCTGCCGCCGTCGCTACTGCTGCGCCACATAAAACTTTTCACAGTCTTGTGGGTGGCTGTGTGTGTGTGTGTCTGTGTGTGGGTGGTACGCATTACCATAAATAAATTATAACGCTCCATACAGTTACTGTGAGTTTATTGCATGTGTGCGATAACTCACATATACACACACACACACACACATGCGCACGTAAGAAACGCAAGAAGCAGAAATTTAGATGCCGTAAACGGACGAACGAACAGGCGGCAGATAATAACAGTTGGCAACATGATGCAAACGCTGAGGAGGCAAAGCTATAAGCTTGCAACAGACAGAGAGCTAGCTAGCAACCAGCCTCACACACACACAGACACACACATGCATGCTGAATGATAATAATTTACAGCGTAAGCGAGCAAAGCACAATGGCAGCACACGAAACCCGAAACTAAAGCCAAAGCAACAAAAAAAAATGTAAAAAATTATTCAACTCATGCAGGCAGTTTTTATGCGGGTGTCGATCTATGTGTGTGTGTGTGTGTGTGTGTGTGCAGCATACAAATTATGCAATTAATTGGACCAATGCGTGCAACCAAAACAGAAACCGAAGCACTTTCAAAAGATTTAAGCCCAAGCTAAAACTTGCCGGCGTTGGCAGCTATCAAGGCGCTCTGAGCGACAGAAGAATTTGAGAAATAGTCAAAAATCTCTGACAATTTGTCAACGAAAGTTTGCCAACTGCTGCAAAGTTTTCTGTGCTGTTTTTTTCTTATAAAGGGTCGACTGCTGACAAGTGCAAAAACTGAAGAAAATGAAATGTATTTTTGAAATGCGGCCTGGGCTGCTTAACAATGCAAACGGCTAAGGACAAGCTGATGGCCAAAATCCATCCACAAGTCATACGCGCTTTATAGCAAACTTTTCAAGTTGCAATTAGTTCTGAAAAACTTGACAGTAGCGCTAGCGTTAACAAGCATATAAAAAATAAGTCTTATGGCTGTTTAGATGACAGCTTGATGTGACTTTCATTTGACTGCAATTGAGTTATGGCTGCGCTTAACCTCAGTTTCAATTTCAATTACAAAGCGCCTTAGAAAGCATTAGCTGCTGATTGCTGAAACCGCCAAAGTTCCAGCTTAAATGTTGCTGCATGCGCTAGCGCAAAAAGGAAAAAAATTAACATATATATATATATGTAATATATACACAGACACAAGCTACAAAGGCAGTCAAATAAGTAAAAATTCTTATTGCCAGCGAGTATCAGCTATATACATGAATATACATATATAGCAAGTATATATGTGTGTGTGTGTGTGCGCTATACAAAGCGCATAGCATAGCGCAAATAAAATGCCAACGAACGGAAATGAAATTGCAATTGCTGGCCCATGCAGACGACGCCAAGTCGCGAAGCGTTGATGCAGAACACTGAGAGAGCCAAGCGGAGAGCGTGGCTGGAGCAGCGCTGCTTATTGAAAGTTTGCATTTGCTTTGGATGTTTTTCTTTTGCTAGCTTTTTGGCAAACTCTGGTTGCGGCGACGGCAGCCATTTTCCATTTCCGCGAACAGTTTTATATTGCGCCTGAGCGTATGCAATAAAATTTGCTATGCAACAAATACATTTAAAGACTAAAACTAACGCTTAGACAAACGTGCTCAAAGACTTAATCAGGCGTTGCCTGTTTTAAGCAGCTATGAGTTAGAGCTAAGTAAGCCACACGCACACACACACGCACACATAAACTCATTATTTTGTGTGGCAAGCAACGGTTTTTGGCTTAAGCTGCTTGCTGAGGAAAAATTGTGTGTGCGTCGCTGCGCAAAGCGAGTTAATTAGTTTGCCTTTTTCTCTAGAAGCTGTGTGACGTTTATGTGGCTGCTTTGGCTTTGCCATTGGCTGTGGGTTAAGCACACTTTCCCTCTATGTAGGGCTTAAAGTTTAGCTTAATGACTAAATAAATTACGCACACACATACATTGACTTTGACTTTATTTGCCACAATTTATTTTAAAGCTGCGCGCTTCTACTAAAGTTGAAATCAATGCTTATTACAAACGCCCACTTTATCTGCAATTGCGAGCCACGCAACCAGTGAAACCTTAGGTAAGCGTCATCAGCTTCTATTACACCCAGCTGCCACATTAAGCACTTGGCTGCCCCGGCGCGCTGTAGACAAGCAGCGAGGCTTGTTTAATCTAAGATTTTAATTGCATGGCCATAACGTGCGCTTAGCTGAGCAGACGTCTGAGACGTAAATTGAATTTAATTTTACCGTCGCTGCTGCTGCTGCTGCTGCTGCGCTTGTTTTGTTTTTCACTTTTAATTGTTGTATTAACTTTTATAAGTCATAAACTTGGCGCGTGCCATTAAAAATTCAATGGCACATGCAAAATATTGTAAATTTCTTTCCGGTTTGCTGTTTTCTTGAGCACAAACACTAATTAATGTGAGTGAGGCTCGCCGAAATTAGCGCTGTGTGTGCGTAAAGAAGAGCTTAAAGAAATTAAAATTTAAATGCGAAAGCAAAAAACTTGGCAAAGTTTTGTGCGCGCACAGAAAAAAATTTAAAATGCAAAGCGTCCTGGCAGGTGCAAGTTTGCAGGCTCGCAGGTGGGCTGGAAAATATAAAAAGAAAATTTCGAAACTCGCTGCATGGATGGAGTGCACTTTTGCCTGTGACCAGGCTGCCAGCTCATTAAAAGTAAAAATGATATGCATTACGCGCAAGTTTGTCGTAACGAGCATGTTCGTTGGGCCAAACTGCAGTCATTAGGCCAAACTTTTGCTAATGGTCAGCACTAATTGCGTGGCAAGGCATTTGATATTTGATATGCAAGGGGGGAGATATGAGACTCGAATGTCTGACTGTCACATTTGCCACATAAATTGTCATAATTTTCTCTCGATGCGCGCACAATGTTGCGTATCAATGCATATTTCATTGGCTGACACATGCATTAACGTGTCTAATCGCCAGGCACGAATCGGCTCGGCCAGAACCCAAAGCCAGAGCTTCGTTTCTGACTGTGTGGGTGCTTGGGTGGTGGCCTAGAAAGCCATTACTCATTCGTTGGCATAGCATAATTTATATGCTCGAATGCCACACATTCCAACGTTGTGTCGACTTGACTGACAATGCGTTATATATCTATGTTTTGAGACTCTGCTTTAAGCAGTACAATGGTCTTCTAATTTAGTTCACTACACAGCTGTGATTGTGATTAGAATAATCAGTTCAATTATGTGTGGAACTTAATCATAATTAACTTAAATTGTTAATAATTTTCATTAACTAACTTAAGCCTAATCTTGGGAATTACCTACGCACTTGAAATTAATCAATAATGTTTGATTATTTTTGATCATTGTTCGCAATCTCTTATAATCGCGATTATTTGATTCTCTCTCAATTAGTAATGAAACGAACCGAAGCATAATCATAGCTTAGTCATCAAATAATAATAGTAATTACTAGTGATTACTATTACCCAACATAACAAACAAGAGAGAGAGCGCGCGTGTATATCCAAGCAATCGTAATATGATTTAAGATTTAATTGCTGTTTGCGCTGCAAGCAATTTTTATGACTTGATTATGTTTTTATATAAGCACAGAGTCTCACATTGTCGACTGTGCTGGGCTAGACCTATTTCTATAGAATTTATTTCGTAAAACTAGCTGACAAATTGTGACCAAGCTTGCATCAGCAGTTTCAGCTTGCACAACGTTGCGTATGCGTCATGTGTATGACAAGTAATTCAATACGTTCTGACCTGTGGCTCTTAATAACGCCAGGAGCTGTGCGTTCTGTGTGTTTTGCAGCCCATACAACACTAATATCTTTAGTAAATGTATATCAATTGATACGTAGATAGCAAAGCTTTATGTTTTCAACGTCTGTCTGTCTGTCAGCAGACAGACAGACAGAGAGCGAGAGAGAGAAAGAGTCATCGATTTTATGGCTTCTACTTGAAGCTTATTGAATTTGTTGTATTCTCGTCTTACAAGCTTAAATTTATATGCAATTTAAGTTCAGACATTGGCCACTGCTGGAATTATCTTCTTGTAGACCTCAATGCCATGCAAGTAGGTTTCGGCACGCACGTATTCATCATGATCATGCAGCAATATGGGAGTGTCGCATATGGGCGAGAAGCCCAAGGCTGGAATGCCCACAGCACGCAGAAACCGCGAGTCCGTGCCACCAGGACACACGTGTGGTCGTATTTTTAAATTCCTTTTGTGCGAAAGGGCGGCAAATGTTAATGCATTTCATTTAAGGCAACAGCGCATACTTACAGCTTTTTGGTAGCCTGCTCAAACGCTACCCAAAAGCCGTTTGTGGCATCAACCTTTGTGGGCGGCACATACACATCCTTCTGCTCGAACTCCAAATCAATGCCACCGCCCGCCTGCTCGCACCAATCGCGTATTTGCTGTTCAAAAGCCGCCAGATCCACGTCGAGCGCTATGCGCAAATCGAACACGACTTCAAGCAGCGATGGCACCACATTGCTCTGCACGCCGCCGCTCAAACGCGTCAGATTGACAGTGGTGACATCGCCAAAGAACAGGCTCTTGTCGCTTCCGAGCCGTTTCACCTGCGACTCCCGGAACTCCATCATTTTGTTAACAATGTAGTTGAGCTTGACGCCAGCTGTGTTCGGCAGCAGCAGCGAGCCATGGCCAGCATTGCCGTGTATCTTGAAGCGCAGATCTGCAAGCATTGTTAGTTAGTATTTAGCTTTAGTGCTTGCATAAATTAAGCATACGCCACGCTGTGCGTTCGCCATAGTACACATAGTAGGCATCGTCCAGGCTGGAGGAACCTTCGTCCAAGCTGAAGCCCACATTCAGACTTTTGAACTGCTCCGTGTGTATCCACTCACGCATGCCCAGATAACCGCCCACCTCCTCATCAGGCACAAAGGTTACTAACACCGTGCGCTTTGGCTGATAACCGCTCGCCTTGAGCGCACGTATGGCGCCTAGATATTGAGTGCCAATGCCCTTTGTATCCTGTGTGCCTCTTGCATAAATGTTACCCGCTTCGTCCATCTCAGCGCCAAACGGATCGTATGTCCACTTCTCTGGAAACACTGGCACCACATCCATATGCGAGTTGAGCATAATTGCTGGCAGCTCTGGCTGCTTGCCCAGCCACTTGAGCACCACAACTGGATTGGAGTCATTGACCGGATATGAGACATCTAGGGCTAGGCCAATGCTCTCTGCTTGACGTTGCAGAAACTCAACGCAGGGTTCTGTAAGATATTTCGTTATCTTATAACATAAAGCAAAGCTTTTTTATCAAAACCTACTGTAATCCACATTTGGGTGTACTGAGGGTATGCGCAAGTATTCACGGAAAATTTTAATTTCCTCATTGTTTTCCCACTCTGCTTTGCTCATTTTTATAATATAATTTTATTATAGCACTGCTAGCCCAATTTTTAAAGCTGGCTCTTGACTCTCTCAGAGCTACTTAACGACTGCCTGGTATTCTTATCGCCACAAATATTTAAATACATCAACGCTACTATCATCGATCAAAAAGCTTTGCCAGTGTTGATATGACCACAGATTAAAAAAAAACATACATAGATAGTGCCATTGACACAGGTTGACTTATTTTTGTGGTACATTTTTAGTTTAGTGGTTTAGAATCAAACATTTTTGGGAATACCATTATCGCTAACTATCAGAATCTGACCGCAATAAATATATGACAGTTAGTCACAGTTCTCTTGTAGTTTAATTTGCAGTGAACAACATCGAACTATACCTATACTATTATTAAATGTATATATAAATATATTAATATCGTTATCTATATAGATATATTTATCCTAATTTTATTCATGTGTTTGCAACGACCTTTAACCATAAACGTTATCTAATTACAATTAAATTAAAACAACATTTAGGTGCTGACAATAATAATAGATTTGATAAACCATTGATTATATTGAATATTACATTATATATCATATATTTAATATTCAAAGCTAACAGTTTGCTAGACTGCTGATGATTTTCTTATAAGTCTGAATGCCTTGCAGATAAGTATCTGCCCGTAGATATTCATTATGATCATGGAGCAATACGGGCGTATTGTTGATTGGTGAAAAGCCCAAGGCTGGTATGCCCACCTGACGTATAAAGCGACTATCAGTTGCTCCGGTGAATACGAGCAATCGTATTTTTAAACCACTGTAGAAAACAGAATTAGAAAGGGCAAAATCTATCCGTAATTGGCAGCTTACAGTTCATCTAAACTTTGCTTGAAGGTCAGCCAATAAGGATTCGTTGCGTCGACTTTTGTTGGCGGCACAAATTCATCCTTCGTTTCAAATATAAATTCAATGCCACTGCCTGCTTCCTCGCACCACTGGCGAATTTGTTTTTCAAACGCAGCTATATCCATTGTAACTGCAATGCGTATATCAACGCCAAGCTCCAGCAAAGGTGGCACGACATTGCTTTGCACTCCACCACACACTTGTGTAAGATTAACAGTCGTCACATCGCCAATAGTCAAGCTGGAGTTTCCCTCAAGCAGTTTAACCTGCGCAGCTCGAAATTCCATTAACTTGGCTAGCAGATAATTAAGTTTCTCGCCAGCCGTGTGAGATAACAACAGTGAGCCATGACCGGAGGTGCCACTGATCTTAAATCTGACATCTGCAATTAACAATATGCGTTTCTTTTACTTTTACTTTAAATGATGTGCGTCACTTACGCCACAAAGTGCGCTCTGCATAAAAAACATTGTAAATTTCATTCTCGCTGCTTATGCCTTCGTCAAGACTGAAACCAATATTAAGCTTATGCATGTAGTCCGCCTGCACCAGCTCAAGCATTCCGGGATTTGGACCCGCCTCCTCCTCAGGTACAAAACTGAGGTATAAAGTGCGCCTTGGCTGGAAGCCTGCCGCCTTCAGAGCTCGAATTGCGCCTAGGTACTGCGTACTCACGCACTTCATATCCTGCGCGCCTCTTGCGTATATGCGTCCCTCTTCATCCATATGAGCGGCGAAGGGATCATGTGTCCACTTGTCTGCAAATACGGGCACAACATCCATGTGAGAGTTGAGCAGTATGGCAGGCAGCTCAGGCTGCTGGCCTTGCCATTTCATTAGCACACATGGATTTGACTCCTTGTTAGGATAAATTATCTCCAGCGACAGATTCAGCCTTGTTGCCTGGCGCTTAAGAAAGTCCACACAAGCAGCTGTAAAATGCAAATAATAAAATAAATTACATTTTATGTTGTTTATACGTACTGTAATCTACGTTTGGATGTACACTTGGTATACGCAAATATTCACGAAATATTTGAATCTCCTCATTGTTTTCCCAATCATGTTTGCCCATTTTGTTATGTCCTTGCTAGGCCCAAGCGTTAAATGGCTTTATTTTTAATTTGCGTGGCATTTTTATACTGCCTACTGCTTCTCTTGTTGTTGTTTGCTTTCTATGTTATCTGTATTTAATTAGATTTAATATGCAACCTAATAAGCAACCACAATTAGCTGCATTATATATGTATGCATTTTATATTGCGGTCTTCTTTTTAGCAGCACTTAAATTAAAAGAAACTTACACGCACTGGGTCGTTCAGCTATGGTATTCAATTTCAAATTGCAAATGTATTCAAATTTCGGACTTGCTGTCAGTCTGTAAATTTAATTATTAGACTGGTGTAAAGTTACCAGAAATTTTAAATGCTTTATTATTTTCTTATCAAATGTTTGATTAAACATTAGCTACAGCTGATATGAGTTTTTTAAAGATTTGAATGCCTTCAAGATAAGTATCTGCACGCAGGAATTCATCATGGTCATGAATCAGAATAGGTGTGCGGTTAATAGGCGAAAAGCCCAAGGCTGGCACACCCAACTGTCGTATGAAGCGACTATCAGTAGCACCAGGGCAAACTTGTATTCTAGTCTTAAGTCCTCTGTCAAATGAAATGGAATTTAATTGTTATACTCATAGTTATTGCCATTGCAACTTACAGATCATCCAATGTTTTCTTGTAAGCTACCCAAAACGGATTGCTTGCATCGATTTTGGTTGGCGCTATAAATGGATTCTTTCTTTCGAACTCAAGCTCAATGCCACCGCCTGCCTCCTCGCACCAGTCGCGAATCTGTTGCTCGAACGCAGCTAAATCCACAGTGATGGCAATGCGAATATCAAATACCAACTCCAGCAAAGGCGGCACAACATTGCTCTGCACACCACCGCTGAGTTTAGTCAAGTTCACAGTTGTCACATCGCCAACATCCATGTTCGAGTTCTGCTCAAGTATTTTAATTTGAGATGCACCAAATTCCATCATCTTGTTTAAAATATATTGCAGCTTAACGCCAGCAGTATTGGGCAACAGCAATGAACCATGACCTGCAGTGCCGCTGATCTTGAATTTAAGATCTTAGCGAAAAATGTATTCAACTTATTATGCTAAGCATAATTCACAAAATGATTAACTTACGCCACAAAGTACGCTCTCCATAATAAATGGAGTAGGCCTCATCCTCACTGGTTATGGCTTCATCAAAGCTAAAGCCCACATTCAGACTCTTGAAGTAATCTTGCTTTACTAGCTCAAGCATGCCCAAAACACCGCCAACTTCCTCATCAGGCACAAAGGTCAGATACACAGTTCTCTTGGGCTGATATCCACTCGCTTTGAGAGCGCGAACTGCTGCCAGATATTGAGTGCCTACACACTTCATGTCCTGGGCGCCACGCGCGTAAATGCGACCTTCATCATCCATATCAGCGCTGAATGGTTCATGGGTCCACATGTCAGGAAAGACAGGTACGACATCCGTGTGTGAGTTGAGAACAATAGAAGGCAGCTCGGGCTGCTTGCCCAGCCACTTCATAACCACAACAGGATTGGCATCATTAACAGGATACACAACATCTACAGGCAAACCAATGCTAGCAGCTTGGCGCTTAAGAAATTCTACACAAGCAGCTGTAAAACTAATGATGTTAATGATAACATTAACTCTATGCCCTCAATACTTACTGTAGTCAATATTTGGGTGCACTGTTGGAATGCGCAGATATTCGCGAAAGATTTGAATCTCGCTGTCATTTTCCCACTCCATTATGCTCATTTTCACTCAGAGAAAATTCAAATCTGGCTTGTCTCAGCGGTTGCTTCGGACTGATCAGCATTACCAACTCTTGAATGCTTAAATACATTCTTTACTACTGATATGCCTTGCTCTTATCTTATTTACATATTGTATATTTTTATACACTTTGACATTTTTGTAAAAAATGGAAAAGTATTATGAAGTTGCTCAAAATGTATGTAACAGGGAGAAGGACGCGTGCAAGACCCCATAAAGTATATATATCTTGATCAGCTCGGACGAGCTGAGTCGTATAGCCATGTCGTCTGCCGTCGTATGAGTGGTGTTTCCTCAGCAACTAACAGAGCTAGAGCACAAATTTGGTATGTAACGGTGCTTCCTATACAGGACACTACGGCTTTTATTAATTTTTTTTTATTTCTCCCCCTCCCCCGCCAATCGAAAAAAACGATATACATGCGTGTGTTTGTTGCGATCCCCTAGTCAAAGTGTATTTATATGTTGGTGTCGCCCAACTTTAACCTGTCCACTTGTTTACAACTTTACTTTTATTAAATGCATAAGTTTTATTGCTATAAGATTACGGGATCACGTAGTGCTCAAGCATTAGCCACAGCAGGTATAAGTTTCTTGTAGACCTCGATGCCGTGAAGATAGGTGTCGGCACGCAGAAATTCATCATGATCATGCAGCAATATTGGAGTATTGTTGATGGGCGAAAAGCCCAAGGCTGGAATGCCTATATGGCGAATGAATCTGCTATCAGTAGCACCAGGGAAAACTCGAGCACGAGTCTTAAGACCACTGCAAAATGAAACATACATTAGTAAAGCAAAAATACGTTGCGCTTCAAGCTTACAGTTCATCCAAAGTTTTTTTGAAGGCGACCCAAAATGGATTTGAGTCATCAATTTTAGTTGGCTCAACAAATGGGTTCTTCATTTCGAAGTAAAGTTCAATGCCACCGCCAGCTTCCTCGCACCAGTCACGAATTTGCTTCTCAAATGCTGGTATATCCACAGTGACGGCAAAGCGAATGTCAAAGACTACCTCAAGTAGTGGAGGCACCACATTACTTTGCACACCGCCACGCAGCTGAGTGAGATTGACTGTGGTCACATCACCTATATCAATGCTGGAATCCTCATTAAGTCGCTTTAATTGTGTAGCACGGAATTCCATCATCTTGTTAACAACATAATGAAGCTTCTCGCCAGCCGTGTTGGGTAGCAGCAAAGAGCCATGGCCTGCAGTGCCGCTGATTTTGAAATGCAAATCTAAACGAATACAAAAAGTTTAAAGTACAAGTCAGAGTACAATAGGAGCAACAACTTACGCCAAAGCGTACGCTCAGCATAGTAAATGGAGTAGGACTCATCCGCACTAGTGATGCCTTCATCAAAGCTGAAACCAACATGGAGACTCTTGAAGTAGTCTTGTCTTACCATCTCGCGCATGCCCAAAACACCGCCAACCTCCTCATCGGGCACAAAGCTAAGATATACAGTACGCTTGGGCTGATAGCCGCTGGCTTTCAGAGCACGAACTGCAGCTAGGTATTGAGTGCCTACACACTTCATGTCCTGGGAGCCACGCGCGTAAATGCGACCTTCGTCATCCATATCAGCGCTAAATGGTTTATGGGTCCACTTGTCAGCGAAGACGGGCACAACATCCGTGTGTGAATTGAGAATAATAGAAGGTAGCTCGGGCTGCTTGCCCAGCCACTTCATGACCACAACAGGATTGGCTTCATTAACGGGATATACAACTTCCACGGGCAGACCAATACTTGCAGCTTGACGCTTGAGAAAATCAACGCAGGCGGCTGTAAATTGTTTACGATTAGCAAAGCAATTCCTTATCGCTATCGTTAAAGCATCATAAAAACTTACTGTAATCTATGCTTGGGTGCACTGTCGGAATGCGCAGATATTCCCGGAATATTTTAATTTCCTCATTATTTTCCCACTCGGCTTTGCTCATTTTAATAATATGCTCAAACTGCAAAAATAAATAGAATTTTAATTGCCAATTGAAAGCGAAAGTAAACAGCTGATTGCTGATCGACAGCAACAGCTGATCGCAAATGCGTGCGTACCTTCCCAACACTGACACTGGTCTGGCGCGTCTGTGTTTATTTTTTGAAATCCTAGGCGTTTTAATATGTCAGATAAGAATATATTATCTACAGCTTGCGGTTCAGCTTATCAATGCCAAAAAGTGGCACGCTGCTATAAATTTGTGGTAATGTGGTCGCAACTGTTTATCAACAGCTTCGGCTTATAATGGCTAATCTAAATTTGCAGTATGTTTATAGTACACAAATTGTAAACATGCTGTTAATTTGATATCTAAATCATACAGTGAAAACAATATATCATGAAATTTCTTGGAATTGCATGCACCAGATAGTACCGAGTTACGTCTAGTTTTCAGTACATATCAACTGTTGTTGATGTGCTTTGTATTGTTGCGGCAGCAATTTATGCATTCCAGTTGAATTCCTAATCAGTAGGAGATGCAGGCACACCAACACATTGTTGCACAAACACAAACACACTTGCTAAAGGTGTGGCATATAAACAAGTTGCTGTTGTTGTTGTTGTTGTTACTGCAGCTGCCAATGTTGATGTTGCTGATGCAGATGCTGTTACATGCTGCTGACAATGTACGCCCATGTGGGCGGTACTGTCAGTACATGCATGTTTGTATATGTATTTGCGTTTATCAAAAGTTTACTTTAGATTTTCCGCCTGTTTCAATGAGCGTTAAATGTTCTACAAAAAAGTTGCTCACTACACAAAATCTGTGCGCTTTCTATTCAACTCGCCTCTGTGTGTTGCTTGTGTACTCTAGATACAAGCGTAAACTTATTTTTGTGTAGACTGGCACTAACAAAAAGTCATTAAAAGTTCATTAACAATGTTGCCAAAATGCTGAAAGCAGCAGCAGCTCGCGCTGTTAAAAGTCACAATCACAATCATCTCGACAGCAACATATGTCTACATTTCAAATGACAAACACAAAAGCAAACATAGACAGATAAATCAAACATTGTACAATGTTTTTGTAAATGGAACATGGTTATACATGGTTGGATTGCTATTTGTTCTGACAGCACAAATAATATTAATGTCTATTTTGTTTATTGTAACAATTATCTAATCATCATAGCAAATGTTTTGTCAAATTTTGATTGTAGCTGTAGTGCATAAGAGCATAACTACTATCAAACGCTTTCATCTAATGCATTTCTAATGCTTGTATTCAGAAAAAAAAGCCCAAGGACATGTGCTATATATCATAAGATATTCTCATGCTATTATATATAAATCTTTTGTGCATTAATGTGCGTATTTGCATTTCAAGCATCTCATTACATAGAACAAGTTTGTATGTAACCGCACAGTGCGTATGCGTAATGCGTATAAATTATAAAGCGAGATAAGTAAGCGAAAAAATGTGTACTTAACAGAGCTTATAAAATATGAAGCTTGCAACAAATTGAGAGCAGTACTGTATTGTATTTGTATTTAATTATATTACTTCGAGTGCTATGAAATTATATAGCCCACTGAACACTCAACCCCAGTTACATTAATTAAGCACAGTGCTGCTCATGGCAAATTGGTTTTCATTAGTCATATTAACTGAATGACAAGGCGCTTTTTTCTGTAATCAATTAAATTATTGACGAAACTTAATTGAATTCATTTGCATTGTGTGATTTTCATTATATGATTTAAGCAACTTTAATATAATAATTTGCAATAAACATAATTATTTCATTTTATGCGAATTAACACCGTTCAAATATGCATTGCAATTAAGCTGTTCAAATATTAAAACAGCTCGTATAATTATAAATTTGATGACAGCCGAGTATGACAGATATGCGGTAACAAAATGTCAATAGAAAATTAATAGAGAGTGTCAGTTACAACAAGCTATTTGTTTATTAAAGTGATGCATGCCAACCTAGTTAGACTTTAAAACTGATGGGCGCTCTTCAGATGCGGCACAATAAACAGCATCAGGTTGAGCTTTTAAGTAGGCCTGAGTTTGTAGCAAAGCAAGTCAAAAGTGTAAACGCTGGAGCTAAACGAAATGCAAACAGCAACAAATAGAAGCAGAGCAGAGAGACAGCAGCAGGGCAAATAGCAGGGCACAGTTATGATAAATGCAGATGGAGCATAGCTGCCAGCATTATTGCCTGTCATTTCTCATCAGCAGCAGCAATCGGCAACAGACAGCAACAGCAACACGAATAGGAAAGCGACAAACGACAAACGGCAAGCGACCAACGACAAGTGACAGCCAACTTCCGGGGTGCTGCCGTTATATTTGTACAGCTCTGTGTGTGTCTGTGTGAGCGAGAGTGTGTGTATGGCTCCTGAATGGCTTCTAATAAAAAGCAAGCATGATTTTTTGCTTTGCCTGGCTTTTATTTTCTATAACAGCAGCAGGCAGGCAACGAGAGCGATGAGCTGCAATTTGCAAAGTTTTTACTTGCACGCCCCTTCAACATTTCCACCTTTTGCTGTACTGTGTGCGCTTGCAGAAACTTGGAAAAACTCCATTTTTCCACTGCTTCATTTTGGGCTTTGTGTTTAGCGTGACAAATTTTTGTTTGCTGTGCAAACGACTTGCCTTCCATACATCTCTCACACACACACACACATACACTCAAATCGTATCTGCGTAGCTGCTGCGCTGTTTTGTATGCTAGCTTTAACTAAAGCGTTTTAATGTCAGCTGCCAAAGTAACGCAACCACACAGTCTACGTTTGCCAGTCAATGTCTGCCACTGGCTCTCTCATGGGCACTCAGTTTTGGCCAGTCGAAGCCATTAACAGCTCTTGAGTTTGCTGACACGTAACTGCGCTGGTTTGCCGGACTCACTGGTCTCGCCCTGTTAATGATTGCTGCTAAGTGCCTCGATTTGTGCTTCAAAGTTCATTTGGAAAAGACGCTTTGGCAGCAGTGCAATTAACTAATTGATTGAACTATTCAATTCTCGCAAATGCACGCCAATTGCCACTGCTTGGCTTGCATGACCTGTGGGCGTGGCATGCACGAAATTATTGAAGGCAGACACCATTTAACGCTCTATTCAAAGGCGATTGTGGGTGTGGTTTAAGTGTGAGTGTGTGCTCATAGTTGAAAGCTAAAAGCTTTTTGCAGTTGCTGCTACGGTTTTGTCTGGGTGTGGCATGAAAAGTGGATTGCTAGATTCAATACAAACTGCAGCGCATGCAGTTAAAGCCTGGTCAAGCATTATGGCTAATTATAAAATTTATGTTTGTCGGGTGCAACGAGTGTGAATAAAGCTTCAAACTTTTACTTTATTTATGCGCTTTTAGCTAACTGACTGGGGCAACAGCCTGCTCAATTAATAATCATTTTTAGCAGAGTTTCTCTTAGTATACTTCTTTGGTTATGTGTATATATATCGTATATATATATCGGCACAAAAAACTGTTCTGCATGGTCAAAAAGAACCTTTCAAATTGAATCTATGCCTATGCTTGAAAAAAGTGCTTAAAATAGTTATAACCTTGGCTCTTTATTGACTGCAGCTTGACAACGTTAATTGAAATGCGTATGGCAAGCGCTTGACTGTAAGTCAGAATAATATTTAAGTTTATCAGAGAGAAAAGATTGTTGGTTCAGCATTAATCTGGCCATAGAATCAAATACAGTCAGCTTACTTTACAATCCCATTTACAGTTTTTTGCTAAGCTCAAGGGCCCCGTGGCAACGTCTGCTTTGCTTCCGCCATAAAGCAGCTCTAATCTGTGGCAGGAACAGACACACAGTTGCATATGCCACAACATAAAGCATCACAATCAGATGGCCAGCCAACCGAAAGCAAGTCGGTGGAGCATTGCCCATTGTGGTTTTAGTTGTGTTTCGCATTTGCTCATGTTTATAAATACAAATTTCAACAGAATATGAATGCAGTAATCGTATTTTTGCCCACATTGGTTAACATGCGACTGTTTAGTGTTGCAGGCTGTAGTTGTGTTGCCTGTTGCAATTTGTTGCGGTTGTTGTTTCAAATGTTTTATGACTGCAGTACGCTCCAGCTGCAGCTCCAGCTCCGACTCTGGCTCTGGCTCTGGCTCTGGCACCTGCCAAGCTTCACACACACATACCTCCGGCAATTGCATTTATGATGCATGAACATATAGCGCGCCAGGCGACACGCCTACAAAACAATAAGCGCCAGAGTAGAGCACTTGCTCGCTCGCTCGCTTGCTTGCATGCAGCATGTAGCACGTTGCACGTGGCATGTTTATTTTTCTGCAGGACATGTCATGTGTTTTATTGCTTATGAGGCAAATATTTACACTGTGCACTTACAAATTTGCCATTGTTGTTGTCTCTCCCTTTCGCTCACTCTCTCTGCCTGCTGTTTGGGTTATATAAATTCATGCCCATCAAAGTTGACGTTGCGCTAATTGAATTAACAATTTAATTGTTATGTAACAAGCTTAATGAGCGTAAAGTGACACGCCCTCTTTACGCCTTCAACTTTGAGCCTAAGCCCCGTGTGCACTTGACATTTGACAGCAATTTCTATTCGTAAACTAGTTTGGCCCAGCTGCATCCTGTGCGACTTCCTGCATTGCAGACAGTCGCAAAGAATGTAATTTCCTGCAGATTTGCGCTGTGGTCATATCAGAAACTTTTCGGGCTTGAGCACCTCTCAGGAGGCGCAACCAAAGTCAAAGTGCAACATAACGTTATATTGATGGATTTACTAAGGCCTCATGCTGCGAGAATGAGAGAGTCCCGGCATTACTGTCAGGAAATGTGGCTTGAGCTGTCAGTTGGGGGCAGGACATGCTGCTTAGAGCTGTCTGTTGTGCCTGTTATAAAAATTGATTTACCATTTCTCAGCATGAAATTCGGCAATTTACTAGCCCACAAGGCTGTCTGTAAGTGTGGCCACTAAATTGCCGCTGGTTTGCCGAAGAGCTGATATTTGGGATGCTGCAACACGAACGGCACTAAAGTTTCCTGACCAACTAATGCATTTTTAAAGCGCATTGCATAATTTATAAATCAGCCAGGCAGTCAGTCAGTTGGTCTTTTGGTCAGTTGGCTGGGCATTAACTCCATCAATAGTTTTCTATGGTATTCTCGGCTCACCCTAATTGCAATACAAGCCTGACATAGCCGCAATATTTTCTCACTAATGCAGCTTTTGCCTGTGTCTGTGTCTGTGAGCGTGTCTGTGTGGCAGCGTTTATGGTTGCCACATATTTTACTGATTGCCGCAACATTTTGTTGAGCGAACAAAACGAGCACATTGCATCATTGGCATTCATTCAATGGCCAACTGCATAATTTACAGCATTTTCTACTGCATTGTGCATTATTTTCGTATATACTGCGCTCTATTTAAAGTACAGTGGACGCTCGTAAATTAGATGCGCTTCATATTCAAATATCATTTGCACAAATGCATTGTCAATTAAAAATATAGTAAATCAAATATAACTGTTAATTCTAATTTAAAATTGTTCACTGTACTTAGCTGATTATATAATATATACATTTTGTTGATGACTGGCAAGGTTAATTATTCTAAATATCTAATTTATTGATTTTGACACTAATGGCAAAATATAATGCGAACGCGGCACATTGTCATTAGTTAGCGAAAATTACTTTTCATATACTATATATAAAGAAAATATTTAAATTTAGCAATCAAAGTTATTATTCAGTGCGCGTAGCGCCACCCACCACCTGCTCGAGTTGATTGCTTGGTTGGGTTTGTTATTCTTATAAGAGAAAAACAGCAGAGAAAACTGCCAGAGAATGCAGAAAAGATGAAAGAAAGCCGCAACGAAAACAAAGTCGTAAATTTAATTTAAAGCTTGACAGATTGCCAGAGTGCTGCACAGTTGCAACAAAATGACGTTTGGTAGTAAGTACTTATTTTCATTTCATTTTTTTATTATTATTTTTCCTTTTTGTGCAGAAATATTTGCCAGCTGCTGAGCAAGGCGGCTAACGAATTAAGGTCAAGTTGCGTGGAGTCTCGGGTACTTGGCAGGCGCCATGCCTCTGCGGCAAGTGCCCCACAGCCAAGAGGCAAGTGAGTTGGGCAATTAAATGGCCTTTAATAAGAGCCAAGCCACTTAAATAGTCAAAAATCTGGCAAAGAGGTTAAACTGCCGCTTAGCCTGGCAAACTGCACAGCTGCTGTTAAAGCTGCGGCTGCAACTGGGTAAGCGAGGTGTTGCATGCAGCATTGTATGGCATGGCTCTGGCTATGGCTGCCAGCTATATAAACGTAAAAGCGCAATTAAGATTCTAACCCAACAATGCGCGCGCTGGCAAACGCGGTTGCTGTGACGCCTGCGGCAACAGTAACAGCAACAGCAGCAACAGCAACAACAGCGAGAGCAGCTGTGACCCAAATTGCGTGCGGCTCTTTGCAGACTTTCATATAGCACACGGCATATTTAAGTAGCTGCTGCAGTTGATAAAAGTTTGGCGCCATCTCGTGGCGACCACAATAAGGCCAAACGCTGCGGCGAGCATTGCAATTAATGCTGACAAAGTGGTGCGCTGCCCAGATTCGCGAGCGGGCCAATCAACGCTTGAAGCCACACGCTGCACACCCACAGAGCGAGCGAGAGAGAAGCAGCAAAAGTCTCAAAGGGATGTGTGACCGGGAAACGCGCACAAATTGCATTTTAACGCATGCAAATTGCCCCGAGTCGACGTCCTGTTGGAGTTTATTGCATTACGCTGTGCCAACTGCGTGGAAACTGTTGTCCAACTGTGACCAGCTCCTGTGCTCAATAAGGTCAACGCCTTGTCTGTAATAAAGTTTTTAAAGCAACAGTTGCAACTTGGAGCACAGCAACAGCAACAATAACAAGCTTCTAGCGGGGAGCTCGCTGTCAAGCTGTAAATTTTGCATTGCAGCCTTTCAGGCGCCGCTCGCCAGTTGCTGTCAAGCCAACAACACAATTTTGTGATGGGAGTGGGGCTTTATTATTATTGTTATTTGTTGGCATGCAGTAAAGTAAATGTTATAGTCATGTCAAGCTTAACATGCTGCTGGTTGCATAGACTGTGAGCAACTACATCAGAGCAGTTTAATCAAATTAAATTAAAATAAATCTCTCTTGCATTTTGGGGAAACTAATTGCGCATGCAAGCTCCAAGGACAATTTCAAATTTAAGCTTTAAGCATAACAACTGTTGGCTTCTCATGTGCAGCCGCAACCAAAGCTTATGGCACACATGCTTGTTCACATTTGCGTATAACGCATACGACACGTGTGAGCATTACGCATACGTCAGTGCACTCTGCCTCTGTCGACTCTTACTTTGCTTGTGTGTGTGTGTAAAATTTGACATGTGTCAGGATACAGGCAAACAGCATTTGAGTCCTTTGCATTTTTTGCATTTAAATTACAAAATTAAGTGTAAACATGCAGCACAGACAATAGAAATTATATAAGCGTTCTTTTATTTATTTTCAGATAAACAAAAACACCCAGAACAACAAAAATGTGGGCGAACACAAGCGCTGGATACACGATCCTTCAAGTAAGTGCAATTAAAATATTTATGGATTTTACAGTCATTGCCAGCTGCTTGATTTCTTGGCCAACTAACTTTTAGCCCAATGCTAAAGTTCTTGTTTCATTATTAATTAACTAATTGCAACTAACGTTGTACTCGGTTCACAGGTGACCTCTGCCGGCCGCTAAACTGTAAGAAGCGCGAAATCTGTTTGCTGGAGGATGAGTTTAGCGCTCTTTGCGTGTCGAAGAAGGAACTGCACAAAAATCGGTAAGCGGCCCGCTGGCGTTGTTGCCTAATTGTTGGTGGTGGCTGTTTGTTGTTGTTTGTTGTTAGGCAATTTAATAAACTAATTACATTTTCAACTTTGTTTTGGCCGCGCCTGGGCCTCTGGCATCTAACGTACCCGTTTAATGCTGCCCACAGTGATGAGATAATCACCAAGGCTAAATATTTGGAAGAGGAGGCCAAGAGGCGTGTCAATCAACAGGATAACGATAGCCAGGATGTTGAAGACATCAACAATGATGATGAGGACACCAGTAGCGATGGCAACCGCAATGCTAATAACAACAACAACAACGTGAACGGCAACAATATGCAAAGCATTGTGCAGGCCAATGAGGATAACAACGACGACGAAGAAGATAAAAGCCTGAGCTTGGGTGACGATGATGAATCCAAGGAAGATGATGTCTTCTATGAAAACAACATTGCCGCCGGCGATAAGCAACAGCAGCAGCAGCAGAAACCATTGGTCACCCAACAGGACGACGATGAGGAATTGGAGTGAGTAGCTTGTTTTTATATTTTTCTTTTTGCATATACAGGAAATTCTCACATTTCATTTAACAAATTCGCATTCAGTTCGCGGTATAAAAGGTTAAGGGTTATGCTGGTCACTCGGGACAGCACATAAAAAATTCTGGCCCTTGCCCTCTCTCTCTCTCTCTCTCTCTCTTGATTTCTGTTTTGCTCTTTTGCTTACTGATTTGCATGACCGGCATGCTAATAACAAATTGTTTTTATCGTGTGTACAACAAATTCCACAATATAATTTTTAGCACGCATTCCATTTTCCATTTGCCACTTCCCACTTTACCTTGTGCTGCGTCATCGTCTTTACTTCTCTTGTCGTATTTCTGTTTGCTTCGTTATTCATTTTCCTTAACGCAACCCTTTGACGCGTGCTGTCGTCTCCTTTGACTCGCTCAACATTATCGCTGCGACCCCAACCTAAATTGAGAATTTGCACGCGAGCGTGCCAGCGAGCAGGCCAAAAGGATCACAATATATAAATGGGCATGAAGTGGGCGGCAGGTATGTGGCGCAATGGAGTCAATGTCGACACTGGGCCAAGGTTCAATTGCCAGCGATTGCTACTGTTGATGGCCAATAGTCATGGATACCAGTTGGCCTGTTTCCGCATGTCTAACTTCAAAATTGCAAACAACAAAAAACAAAAAGGAGCAACATGGATATGCTGCTTAAATATATATTAACATTTGTAATTGGTGGCGACCCATGTTAGGACTATCGACCGGCGGCGAAGGCCTCTACAAAAAGGCTCTCGCCTGTCCATGTTAGCGTTCGTAAATGTGTTTTGACATTTTGTTTGCTTGTCTATTTGTTTTTGCTTTGTTTTAAAGTTTAATTTCATGCTCGCTGCCTAGCACGATTGCCTTGGCGTTCAGCATAAAGCGGGAGGGGGGGCAAAGCCTACTGGAAAGTTTTCTTTATCCGTTGTTGACAGTTTGTAGAGTGGAAAATTAATTTTCTTGCATATGGCTTAAGTGTGAGAGCTGGCGCCTGTTTAAGAATTTCAAAGTGTTGCTGGGTTGAGCGTTGAGCGCTGAATTTAAACGAAATAATTTAGCAAATCCTTCGATTCATGAACAGGTTCGATACATTCAATCTAGAACGATGGGCTGTCATAGCTATAATACTGCTTGACATGTATTTCATGCGCAGCCCTCACTGTTGCCGCTGTCTTTTGTGCACAGAGAAGAGTGCGAGTAACTATGTCAATGGCATAGGCTTTGTGTGCAAGCCAGAGGGAAAGGAGGAGGCAACCAAAGAGACGAGAAACTGTGTTGCCAGCGTGAGCTGTGTATTGTGAGAACAGCAAGAGTGCGACAATTGGGCTGACAAAATCAATAGTTAGCGGGCGCAATTTATCTGCTGAGCTAGACTGACTGACTGCTGGTGTTGCTCTCCATTTGCTGGCAAATCAAACACAAAAGATTTGATTGCTGGAGTGAGCGATTGTGCGACAGAAAGGGAGAGAGAGCAGGGTATGCACTTGTAATAAACCAAAATGAAGCGTACGCTTTCAGAAGCATCCACACAGAGACCTAAAAGCTGTGACCCATGTAGAAGCATTGTTGCTGGCAACATAATAGCAAAGCTTGTGGTTTTCAGTAGGTCAGAGGATGCGGGTGCAGCTTGGTTGTGGACGCTTGTCTCTAGCACTTATTTGCAACCGATGTGCTGCTGCTTGCTGGGACTATGCACATGAAGCTGTCAGTGTCAGTGGTTGCTGCTCAAAGCCAGTTGCAAACTGTTGCTGTAGTTATTATTGTTCTCCTCACTGTTGTTGTTGTTGGCATATAAAATCCCTTACTGTGCTCCATCAGACGCTGTGGGTGTGAATGTGATTGCTTGGCTGGAAAATTGAAAGTAAATATTTGAATAAAAATTCACAAAATTTTGGCATATTGAAAAATTGAACAAAGGCACCGCAATCAGATACTGACCCAACGCTCTTGGCAGCAGCATGTGGCATGTGATATTTGCGTTTGAATTTTCAGTTTTTCGTTCTTTAAATCAAGTAAATAAAAGCTGCAGCATATTTAATTAAAAGCAACTCGAAATCGCATGCATTGAAGGAGAAAGCACACAGACACACACATGCCCTTGGATTTGTTTATCTTGGCTACCAAAGTGGAATTAGCACACACACACAGACGATAGTTGGCAGCAATAAGTTGGCAATTTAGAGCGCTTGACAAACGAAGCGGAAATTCATTTCATTTCATTAAATTTTTCTGTGATTTCTGCTTCAGCTGTTGCAAGTGCAAACTCATTGTATATTTCACATATAACTAAATAGAATGTAGCAAGTCAAGCTCTAACATATTTATGCGTTGCCTGGCAAACGTAACTATACCACAAATTAGTTCAAGTGCTGACAATTTGCTCAAAAAGCGTTTGCAGCTCGCTTACAGCAATTAAAGCCGTAACAAATTTAACCAATTAGTGCATTTTTCACAAGCGCAATCACAGCTGTTACTATTATTTTGCAAGCCCCAAAAACCCAATTCACTGGGCAAATACATGTTCAATTTGCAGAGCCTAGGAGGGAGGATTAAAAATACACATAGAATAATATTGCAGCAGGCGGGCGCAAAAACGGTAAAAGGTTTTCACTGTCAATTAGCTGCTTGCTCGCCAGTTGGCCAATAAAATTCACTGGGCCAACTGATAAATGAAAAACACAATAACGAAAAGCATTTTTAATAAATGGCCCAAGCGACATGCGGCCGTGTCTGCCGCAATTAATTAAATTAATTATTTATACATTACATTTTTTTTGCTCGTTACGTATATTAAAAATGAAACGCAAACAGTAATAAAAGTAACATGCATAAAACTCGCTGTGCAAACAATATAATGTAAAGCCAAAAAAAATTACATTGAAACGGGTTTGAATGGTACTTGGTACAGATAATTAGCTAATTTAAAATGAATACGCTGTTAATTGTTGAATATTGCTATTTAAATTCGATAAATGCAAAGTTTGCAACAGCGAAGCTTATAAAATCGATGAATCAGTGTTGCCAAATCTCCAACAAGTACATATAAATTTTCAAAAGAGCTACACTTACTACACTGATTGTTATCCTTATTAATCGATAATTCTATCGCCATTATAAGCAAAAGTTTTAACATAAAGTATTTAAACGCCAGCCTTCAGGCCTTTGCTTAAATATTTGCGGAAGTTATTAAATCAGGTTAGAGGTGTATAGGTTGACATGGGTGAACAGCACCCACACCAGCTGCTCCCAGTTTGCTTGTGATATGATACAGGTCTGCGCAGTGCGTGCGCTGCATATTGAATAAATATTTAAATAAAAGATGAAACAGCTACATAGCTACTTATGTATATGAGTACTGACTGCTGCTACTAGACAAGTGACACCTGAGGAGCAAAGCAAAGCAAAGCAGGGCACAGCAAAGCAAAGCTCTGAGTCCAACTTGATTAGCATAAAAATTAATTTTGCATATCAACTGTTTGTTGTTGTTTCAATGTACAGTCGCGCTGTTTGAGTTTTCATTTGCTGATTTCTTTTTGCCATTTTCTAAACTTTCCAGCAACTGCAAGCCGTGTCCTGTGGCAAAGCCAACGTTCCTGTGCGGCGCAGACAACAGGACCTACTCATCACTATGCAGATTGGATTATCACAATTGCATACATTCGACTTCCATACGGATTGCCTGCAAAGGATTCTGTCCCTGCAAGGGTAAGTCACAGCCAATTGCAATAGCAAAATACCCAAGCGACCACAACAGCAGGCCTCATAATGAGCCTGTGGCTGGCAAGAAGCCAACAACAGCAGCAGCAGAAACCATTGGGCATTGAGCATTGACTTCATCTAAATAAATTGCATGCATATTTTACAAGATGCCACACATACAGCATACAACAGTCTGTGCAGGTTTTGCATTTATGATTTAAGCAATTAGCAGTCGTACATTTAAAGCGGCTTTAAATTAAATATGCTGCTTGCATTTGTAATAAACCATTAACAAAAACACGTTATTGTTCCAAAGCGCACAATTCGCCAACAAGGCATAGACTTTGATCAGTGGGTAGGCAGGAGCAGCAGGAACAACAAGAACAATGAGAACAACATAAAGTCAAGCACATTAATTTTAAATTTTGCACAGATGAAAGCGCATTGCAAGCACTTGCAATTCCAAGCTACTGCTTCTTATTGTTTGTGTTGTTGTTGTTGTTCTCGTTGTTGCGCTGTTGTTTGTGGGCCTGGCAATATAAAATAGAAATGACGCCTCAGTGGATAGCGGCGGAAAGTTTGCACTGGCAAGCGATTTTATGTGCGGCCATTTTGCAATTTTTGCAGAAAATACCGATGGAAAGCGCATGCAGCGCATTGGCGGTGGCAAATACAACAACAAGAAACTCAACCTCGACCAGCTGCAGAAGGAGCAGCTGCAGCAGCAGGCCTACAAGGACAGCAGCAATAACAACATCATGATGAACAGCGGCAATGTTATGGCCGGCAACAACAACGACTTTAATACAATCATGAATGTAAGTAATGGCCACAGAGGAACCAAAACGAATAGTGTGGCGAACGGAATTAACAATTTTATTTGCCTCTGTGGCACCTTGACAGGATAAGGACGACAACAATCGTCACTTCAATCATATCAATGCGCAGTACACGTTCACGCCCGAGGAGATCAAGTATGACAACAAGCACTACAAGTATCTCAAGTACACGGCCTACAAGAAGGTAAGCTGAGCGCCAGAGAGAGTAACTTTAACTTTATCTAACTCTGCTTTGCATTTGCATAGGATGCCAAGTATCTGGAGGAGAAGCGCAAGATGCGAAACTACAACGAGAACGAAGTGGTGGACAAGCAGTCACAGAAGCTAAACAAGAACAACAACAACAATCCAAGTGGTAAAAAATGTTACTGTCAGTTTTTCTTCAGCTTGTATATTGTGGTTCGTTCTCAGGTTATCCTGCCAAGTCGGCTGAATGCAAGCCACAGCAATTGACTGCCATTGGCAATCGTCTTCTGGATTGGTTCTCTGTCATCATGGCCGACAGCAAGCGTCGCCGTCAGCATAGCCAAAAGTCCAAGGCACACTTTCCGCCCGCCTGCAAGACTGAGGCCAAGTGGATGTTTGGCCATCTGGATTTGAATAACGATGGGCTGTTGTCGCTGCAGGAGATGTACGATCTAGAGCATGATCAGAACGAGCGTTGCATTAAGCCATTCATTGACACCTGCGATCTCGACCAGGATAATTCGATTAATACACGCGAATGGTGCCGCTGCTTTGAGAAGACCGATCGTCCCTGCGCTGCGGTGCGGCGAAGAATTGCCGGCGACTTTGCAGGTGAGATAGGTACAGGTGGACATTTCTCTAACTACAACAACACTAATCTCTGTATATCTATTATCTATTAACCACCCATTGGGTTGTGGCTTATGAGTTTAAACATAACAACATGTATCTATGTTCTATGTGGACGAAAGTAAACTGGATCTGTCCAGGCTACAATTCCAATTAACTCCAACTACTCGCCACTTTCGCTCGCTCTCTCTCTCTCTCTCTTTTTCTGCTTTACTGTTTACATTACTTTGCTTTACTTTAATTTATTGCTCTACAGCTTGACAACATTAATGCGCAGTTAAATTGTCACACACACACACACATAGCCACTGTTTGGACACCATTTTGTTACGTTCCTTAACGCTGTTGCTTTTGGTGTTACCTTTTTAGCCTAACGCAACTTTTAAGCCAGCAAATTAAACACTTTTGTACAACAAAGTTTTTTCTCTCTCTTGCTCTCTCGCTGTCGCTATTTGTGTCTTACTCGCTTTTTGTTTACGCTATTATAAACTTTTACTACCGTATAATTTTCTATTTTTGTTCTGCTGCGTTTGTCCCGCCACACGACCCCAAAGCCAACACACACACACACAATAACAACAAACTAACACACACAGAAACACACACACACACACCGTTGAATATACTACTATTAGTACATAAAAGGATTTCCGCTTGTGCCGCTTCTCACATTTTTGTCCTCTACAGCGTAATATTGTTGACTTACTAAAATTGTGCAATTCTTATTGTTTTTCTACTTGCGCGCGGGCGTCGACACTAATTAGGAGCCTACGCACCGGACTGCGATGTGCAGGGATTCTATAAGCCAACGCAGTGCCACAACTCCGTGGGCGTCTGTTGGTGTGTGGACAAGCATGGTGTTGAGTTCGCCAACACACGCACACGTGGCAAGCCCAACTGTGGTGAGTACTCGTAATATGCTGAAGCTAACACATTTAAAATGTGCTTGCCCCCTCTTACACGTGGCGTATGCGTAATCTGGGTGAATAAACAGTTTAATTGGCAAACAAGTTGAAGTGTAGTTAGCCAAGCAAGCCATAATTAAGTTTTGCTATTAATATCAAGCATACGCCACGTCTCTAACGCATAACGCATAAGCAGCTCTAAGATTTAAAAGCCTACGGGCCATAGCCCAGCCCAGCAGCTGATTACTCTCATTTGATATGCACACTTGCGAGCTTAGTGCTAAATCTGTGTAAACTCCATGTAATATTTATTCATAATTTATGCTTATAACTGCAGGCTTTTCGTTCGTTCGATAAATTTTCAGCGCATGCTGCAAAAGTTTAATTTCTTCTGCTGCTCTTTCACTTGCAGAGTCCGTGGTAAACAATGCCGCCTCGCTAACGTCCGACGATGAGGATGAGGCTGCCGACGACGAAGACAGCGCAGAGGGCAGTGCCGATCAAATGTTGGTCTTTTAAGTTCCACGCTTGCCCCCCAATTTCCCCAACCACACCGCTCCCCCATCATCCTCTTCTAACACACTCAAGCTGTTTGGCTTAACGCATTGATGGGCAACGGCAACGGCAGCCAATCCAATCAGCAAGCATTACTGCGTAAGCGTTAAAACAAAATTAATATTATAACTTGAAAGAAAAAAAACTTAAAATAAAAAGAAAAAAACGTAAGCATAGCAAAAGCTAAAACCAAAAACAAAATATATAAAAATCAATGTGCAGTAGCTAAGTAAGCGTTTTTCGAATAGAACTACAAGCCACATATAGAGCCAACAACACTCGCAAGCAAATAGCAGCATTATAAAAGGGAAAATAATTGACATACTTAATATAAAAATTATAGTCATCATCATACTAAGAGTTCAAGGCGCATGGCACGCAAAATTGGTATTAGGAACCAATGCTCTAGCATTAGCTTAAATCTAACGAACGAGTGTGTGCAGAATTTATTTGACGCCCCCAAACACACACACACACACACACACAGTCAAATAAAAAGTTTTAGCCAAATTGCTGAGGCGGCAGGCAATGTTTATGATTTTTCAGTCAGACTTATGCGTCTGCGTCTGAGTAACGGTAATTCCAGCGCTTTTGTTATAGCACGCTTAAGAATATTGAATGTTTATTGGCAGAAATACTCACACACACACACACACACACACACACTCTCTCTGTCTATGCTGTCCTAATAAAAACCAAAATTATACACACGCTAAGAATTCCGCCCAAAACAGAAATGAAGTATATACATTTATGTGATAGGTTTTGAGAAATAATATTAAAAAATATATATATATGTATATGGCAAATGCTTGCATCATTTTCAGTGCACGACTTTCTGTTTTCTTTCGATTATCAATTCGTTAATAATTACAAATTCAAAGTGCAGCAATGTAGAAGAGTACACAAAGTTACAAAACGATACAAAAATATAAAAAAAAAAATACATAAATACGCATACATTTAGTGTTATTTAGCGTACTGCTTTAAGAGATCTACGACTAGCAATTGGATCATTATTAGACAACTAAAACAAAACAACAAAAAACTTTCAGCTGCACTGCCTAGTTCAATGTCAATGTTCTCTAGAGATTTCTAGCATTAGTCGCATTACATACATAGAACACGGCTTTCTTCATATTGTAGTAGCAGCAGCTCGACTTCCATTAGGCAACAGCAACTCACACACACACACACACAAACTCAATTAACAGTTGAAGCTAAACTTGCAACCCGCCACGACAAATTTCCACAAGCATCATATTTAAACTACAACAAAAACAAATAATGAACAATAAATATTATTGCTAAAGAGGCTTAAACAGAATTAAAGTTAAGCAACATAAATAAAAATATTTTAAAATTATGTAATGAAATGGCAATAATTAAGTGGCAAAATGTATACATATATAGTACATATGTATATGTAGTTATATACACTGTACTATTTTCAAAACTCAATCACAAGCAGTTCATAGTTCTTTTGTTGCTTTCAGCAGTTTTCGGATGAATTCGATAATGTTTTTGTTCTTCAAACAACATCTGCTTGCGATAGATCAAAATATTTAACGATTAATTATAGCAAAATATTTATTATCAAATAAACGTGAACAAACAAACAAACAAACAAAACATACAAAACTATTTAATTTCTTTCGGCTGCATTTAAAAAAAAATAATTATTAAACTTGTGTGGTATGGTAAATCTATAAACTGACTATATATACTACGCATACGATTGTATTTATGTATATGTATTTATGTACTTTGTCTATTATGCAAATTGCATTAATATTAGTGAGCCAATACCCAAACAACATGCGTAAGCCATAGCAAACCAACAACAAATGGAAATTAGTTACAAATAAGTTTATTTTCAGTGCTTTTAAAAATAATATTAATATCGATCTCTATGAATAATGTTTTACACAAACAAATACGTATTTGAAGCATTTCAATTAAATTACATTTCTAAATCGCATTAACAATAAAATTACTGAGCCAAGCGCGCATGAAATTTATGTTTCATTCAATACAATTAAAATATATATAAAACCATGTTTTCTTTATACACAATACTTATATACAAAAAATCAATGGAAACCAATAAAATATTATTTAATGCAATTTAAATGAAATGTTTGTCTTTCTTCTCAGTTAATTAACGTAAAGCACGCGTGCTATAATTCAATGGCTGCCAAAGCTTTGTTTATTTATGTATTTTAAAGTTAAGCTTGACTTGCTGTCCAACAATAAACAAACTTCAAGCTCGCTTGTTGATATTCAAACACAAGCATGTGTGGAGCTATAAATTTTGCAGCGTTAATTTTATGCACAACAACAACAGCAGCAGCAGATCTAATAAAAGACACAGCTACTACTAGCTGGCTATTAGTGTGGGACTGGCAGGGGGTGCTGCAGAGGAAGGCGCAACAGGCGCAACGGAACAATTATGGCACAGATTTAAATAAATTTTAGTTTGTATGTTGGCGCTGGAAGTGATAAAGTTAACGCGACTACCGCCATTGAAAGTACACACGCCAGTTGTTGCTCGCAGCTCAAAAGCGGTTAGTGGCTTGTGGAGGCGGCAGGGGCGTGGCAGTTGGTGTCAAGGGTGCAACGCGCAGACATTGCCAGAGCGGAAGTTGGCAGCGTTAAGCTGCGCGACACAATTAAACAAAATGTCAAGCACATAGACACAGCCACACACACACACACACACACACACACACACACAGAGCGTTGAAGCAACTTTTAGTCATTTAGTCACTGCAAGCCAGAGTGTCTGTTTGTCTGTCTGCCTGTCCGTGTGTGTCTGCTGATTATTTTTGTGTGGCGTTAAATAGCAAAGTGCTTTTGTTATTTTGGCAACACTCTCGAGTCCAGTCGAAAGCAACTGTCTGGGCATATGTGCTTCTTGTATTTGCATAATTCTGTGATTGCAAACAATGAGACAAGTTGCATGCAACACTGGCGCTGCAACACACTCCATCAGCCAGTGGCAAGTTTGGACAACGCTTTAGTCTGTCAGCTTGCCTCGTCCTGACATCCTTGCATTCAGCTCGACTGCTGACTGATGGCCTGTCTGCCACACAGACGCGTGCCATGCTTAAGCTTCTGTATGTGCATGTATGCATGTGTGTGTGTGTGTTGTTGTTGTTGTTGCTTTGGTTGCTGTTGCTGTGACCCCACTTAAGAATCTCTAACCTCTGTGTTGTCTAACTTTTTGGCATTTTTAATTAGCCCCAGCTTTTGTCAGCTTGAGCAACCTGTGTTAATATTTCAGACACACACACACACATACACTCTTGAGCATGTGTGTGTGTGTTTATTTGTTATTTGGTGTGCAGCTCTTAAACAACTTTTTGTTTTCATGCGTCATTCAGGCGTTACTCAGCAACGTTGCTGTTGCCATTGCTGTTGCTGTTCCTGCTGCTGCTGCTGCTGCTGCCGTTAACGTGCGTGTTTTCTAGCTGACACACACACACACATGCACCCACTGCTACTGTTTTATAGTTCAAGGTAAAATGCAAAAACTTTGTGAATATATGCGCTGCTGAAAATAAACTTGCAACGAGCTACGGCATTTTGTTTTCTACTTTTTGCGCATCAGCAAATATTTTTTAAACTCGCATTTTATTGCGCCACATTCCCGGCCCATTCCCATTCACAACAGTTACTAAAATATGTTAGCTTGACCCTTTCAGCATGGCGTCATTCTGTTGCACTTTTGTTTTTCATTTTGCTTGCAACATGCAATTACAGGCACAAAAGGCAGCCATTGCATGCAGGCTGCAGCGCGGTTTATGAATTATTACGTATACGCAACGCGACAATCAAGCCCAAGCGCATGCCAAGAGTTTAACTGCTATGGAGTCCAAGGTAAAGAGATTGCAATTGGTCAACAAAATAGGGTCAACATGGCCGGCTGCATATATTATTAATGCTATAGCACGTGCATGTGCATTAATCAAAGCCTAAGGTTCAAAACTTGTTCCTAAAACACAAAACATTTTTCTTTATTGTTTACTAATTATTTCATAGCTTGGCTATTAATAATGTTAACTGAATAATAATACTTCTTAAGCTCATTTAATTCTGCGAACATAACGGTGTATGATACAATCAAATCCGATTTGATTGCGCTGCAAAGTTTGAAATTTATACAATAGCTGGAAGAGAAAAAATTGCCAGATGCAGCTCACGACTCTAACAAAACATAAAACTCTGCAGTCGGACGCCATTTCGTTGAATTACAGCTTATGAATGTTTGATATTTCAGAGAAAACTATATTGATAGTTTATTCGTTTAAAATAAAGTATCAATTATTGAGTATACAATAGTCCTAAATTTTTAGAAGAATTATTGTACATTCATATTGAGTGTAAACGTTAAATTTGAATCGCGTAGGTAAGTCGAAGATACATAGGGTAAGTATTTTCTCTATGTAACTTTGTTATTTATAAAACAATGTTAAAATTTTAGAACAACAACCTTTTGTTGCATCAACAACCAAAGGAAGTTTTGTACATTTTACATTAAAAATGAACAAAGCTCGCTTTAATTATAATTTCGTTAAAGTTTTAAAGTTGGAAATAAAAAAAATAAATCAACAGCACAAAGTTTTGAGTTATAACTTGTTGTTATGCTTATGCTTGTTGATTTTGTTTACAATGTGTTGCTTTTTATAATTGATTGTTAATCAAAACTGCAAATGCTTTTAAGGCTTAAAATGTGTGTTCTGTAATAGATTCCAAGTGCATTAGCCGACTAAGCCGCTTTATTTAATGTCTTTATTGGTATTTAATGTAGCTTGAAATGAAATATTGAGACTGCAGTAAGTAGAATTAATGTGCATCTATGTTTCTTATTGAATAAATCAAGTTATTTGAGTTTGACAAACCATTAGCTATTGCATATATACACATGTACACAAATTTAAGCCAAATTGAGCAATTGCATGTCGAGTTGTGCCATTCGAAGTGCGTGTATGTGTGTGTGTGTGTGTGTGTGTGCAAGTATTACTTAAATATAATATAATGTAATGTCAGGCCCTTGTGGGATTAATGTGTGCTATATGGTCACAACGTTGCCCAAGCAAGACAACTGGGCGTCAACGACAGATGACGAACGACCTTGACCAACTTGCCAATACCAATTGCTGAAGTTAGTGCGGGGCAGCTTCAAGTGTTAACCGCAAAAGGTCACGCACAAAATACTTGCATGCTCTAGCGTACCAGATGGCTAATTAAGTGCCCTTTGAGCTGCTAATTAGAAGTTAGCGGTCAGCCGCAGCGCTATCAACGCAGCACATAAAAAATTGCGCATACGTCGCGTGCACCAACTTTGTTTGCTTAGGCGCAAAGGAAGCAAATTGCATTTGGATAGGCATTAATGTGGCTATAATAACAATTTTCAACTAATACAATGCACATGAAATTTAAGCATTTATCATGAAGCAGCAGCAGCAACAACAAGCATAACAATGACAAACAAATGTTGTCAACGCCAAAACCACTGAACTGTTAAAAGTGCTATTGAATACAACAACAACAACAACAATAACAAGAGCCATGACAACAAAGACAATAACAAAACAAATGCTGCTGGGCCCAACTGCGCAAACAGTGAAGAAACAAACGGAAAGTAAGCTACATGCATGGCTAGATGCGATGTTGATAGATACGCAGATACAAATGTATACCTATAGATACAAAATAGAGGTACACACATGTGTATGTAAGCACATGCTTGACAGCATTACGCACGGTCAGGCTCGCCCTCAGGCAGGCAGCCCCCACCCCCAGACCCTGGCTCTAGTTCACTTGCTGTGTGCGTTAAATAGTTTTGTTAAGCAAGCAAGCCAGCGAGCAATTCAGTTGAGACTTTACATAAGTGTGCGTGCGTGTATCTGTGTGTGTGTATGAGTGGATACACCCCAGCAGCGATCTAATCAGCAGTTACCGGCGACGTTGACATGAAATTTCTCATACGCTCGGTTAGCCGCCGACGTTGACGTCGACGCTCGACGCTTGAAATGCTCACAGCTAATATCATTTACATATAGCTCAGCTCAGCTGCAGTCAGCGCTACAGCTTCAGCTATTTGCAAGTTGAAATCCGCGCTTGACAGACGTGCGCTCGATATATAGACGCGAACAAAGTGCATTTCAAAATATAACTAACTACAAACAATAAATAAATAATAAATGCTTTCATGTGTTCTGTGACGTTGGCCTAAACTAAAAATTTATATTGCACGGCTTGTTTGTGCAATTTCGTAGCCAATTGAAATGTAAACTAGCCTGCGGACTGCTTTGTATGTGTGTGTGTGTGTGTAAAACGGAAAGTGTTAACTGCTGCAACGGCAGAGGCAGCAGCAGCAGCAGCAACAGCGGCCAATAAACAAACAAACCAAAAATTGTGGCCTAAATCAATTTCGTTTTTGTTTTACAACTACTACAAACAAGAAACAATGTACAAATCAAATTTGAACGCACAATTGCTGTCGGCATTAATATTCAAAATCATTTTATTCATGCTGCATCAGAATACATGCGGTAAATTACATTGCTATTTGTTTTTGCAAAGCTAACATGGCAAATTACTACAACTAAAATATGTATATATATTAAATGCATACCGCTGGCCTTAGCTATACGTCTAATTTGTATATTAAATCATCTTGTTGCACTTACAATTTGCATTCCATAGTCAAACAACAGCTACAGCGCCAGAGATCAATTTACAATAGCATGCTAGACAGCTAAACAGACTGAGATAGCGATAGGGCAGAAGAGCGAGACAGAGCGGCGCTTAAAGCTAAGGCTGAGTTCAAGCTGAGTACGCTATTAAAATGTTGTAACTACTCATCTATTGTCTAGCCTAATGAAGGAAATACATGACTAAATCAGTAACTAATGGTACAATGCCTTTTCAGTTATTATAGTTAGGCATAGAATGAATGGAAGCATCAATAACTTTGCTGCAAATTAGTTGTAATTGTTTTACAAAATTATAATTTACATAACTAACAACAACAATGGTTGCTGCTGTTGGTGATTCCCCTAGAAGAAAGTAAAAGCATTTAGTAGAATTTAATTCTTTTCAATATGATATTTATACAATTATATTCAAGGACAACACAATTTATAGTTTTAATTTAAAATTCCAATATCTATAATTGATTTAGTATGCGTCGCTGGCTTGCCTTTAGCTATGTCACCCTTTGACTAAGTATCCAATTGCAGCTACCTGGCTTGGCAAGTCTCAAGACTAAGTAATTGCTCAGTTAGTTATTTCAAATATTATGCGCTTCGCTGATGCCATATTATTTATATATATTAATTTCAATTAGCGCAACTAATATGCATTGTGAGCATTCAAAATGTTTGTTCAATGAATTGTCAGCTGCTCAAGCGTTAAATATTTCAATAATTTCTCTAGATGCGCAGCTGCTCAAGTGTCCGCTGCATCAGTTGCAGCTGCAAAAGATTGTGGGCTTTCGACCGCCGCTCAGCTATCTCAGTGACAGGAATTTAATTTACGCGCCGCCAACGACAAGCAATTTCAAGGATCGCAACCGACGCAGCGGCAACTACGCTGAACAGCCGGAGCATGTGGATGATGCGCCGCCGCCAAGTCAGCAGTGTTGGCGCAGCTGCAACGAAGATCCGGACTGCATAGCCTATGTGCATCTGCTGGACACCAATGAGTGCTATGGCTACTCCCACTTTGAGCGCACTGCACGCTACTTGGTCATCGATGCGGAGCTGCCGCTGGTCGCTGACGTCGAGGCGGTGTTCTATGAGAAAACATGTATGCATGGTGAGTATTAAAGGGAAGTGCCAAACTGAGCTTGACAAACTGACCTTGATGCTATTTAATTGCAGTGCCCGAGGCGTGCAAAGGCCGGCTTTGGGCGCTTACCAAAATTCCGGGTAGCAGTCTAGTGTTCCGGAGTAAGAAGACCATTTCGACGCTGGTCACGCGTCGTGAGTGCGCTGAGCGTTGCTTCTTCGAAACGCAATTCAAATGCCTGTCCGCCTCGTTTGCGCCCTCATATCGGAACAATCGTGAGCGGTAATTGACAGTTTTGTTAGCTCTGGCTTGTTTGTTTCAGCTTAAATTAATAGCCTTTGTTATGCATTTCGATTGAAAAACAAGCGAATGTCCAAGCCAGTTGCAGCCGAATTAGTTATACGCTTTGATAGAATTGTGGCGCTGCTGCAATCGTAAATATTTCAGTTGTCCAAGCAAACTTGCAGATCTCTGTGTATAGAATGAAATTTATATTTTAATTGCTGCAAAGTGTCTAACAATTTTAGAATACCCACGAAAGTGTAAGCAAGCTTTATGGCACTCAAGCTATGATATCACTCGCAGGGTTGTAGAGTGAAGTCATAAATCACGTTGAGATTTGTAGCACTTCTCATGCGCTTTTCTTCCGCCCCCTCCCCCACAGTTCGCAGTCTACGCAGCCACACGTAACGCTGGGCCGCTGCTCGCTGAGCGACAAGGACAAGTCCATACAGCCGGACGCATTCCGAGCGGCGCCCTACGATGAGGAATATATGGAGAATCAATGCTATGAGCGGCCCATTGAGAACGACAACTGTTCGTATGAACTTTATGCCAACAGCAGTTTCATCTATGCGGAAGCTAAATATTTGGGCCTATCCCAGAAAGAGGTGCGGCTCCCAGTTCCACAGCACCCAAATGCGCATTATGATTTGATTTGTAATCGATTCAAACGATGATTGATTGATGAACCTTCAACCTTTCTGCCTCTATTGTAGTGCCAAGCGACGTGCACACGCGAGACGAAATTCTACTGCCAGGGCGTCTCCTACTATTATCTGAATCAGCTCAGCCCCTCCGAGTGCCAGCTGCACTCTGAGGACATTGTCTCCTTGGGTCCACGCAGCCTCAAATTGCGTGAGAATTCCGTTTACATGCGTCGCGTCAAGTGCCTGGATGGTAAGCAACAAAACCTAAATCGTTGCATGTTTATAATTCTTTTATCAATGCAGTGCAAGTGATTTGCACGCGCGATGAGATGAGCATACGCTTTAAGCCCAAGGACCACTTTGCTGGCAGCATGTACGCCAGCATGCACTCGAAGGATTGCCAGGTAAGCGGCGCAGGCAATGAAAGCATTCTGCTGCGACTGGAGATTGGCAGCGAGGCAAAGGAGAATCGTTGCGGCATTCTACGTGCATACGAGATGACGCAATCCTATCAAAGGTGAGCAACAATAAAAGGCATTTATTATTATTTACTAATGTTAAACTCAAATGTTATAGAACCTTTATATCTGCGTTGGTTGTAATTCAACACAATCCCAATGTGCAGACTCAGGGAGATCGGCTCATCAAAGTGGGCTGCATTTTGAACAATGCTACTGCCATGCTGGGAATGAATGTTCGCGACAGCAGCATAGATGCCACTGAGCACGTGCCCAGCGCCATTGCCTTGGAGTCATCATTGACATATGCCGACCAGTAAGCACTCATTATATTTAATTTAGAGCACACGCTAATCTAATGTTGCTTGCAGAGAATTTGTGGCACAAACTGTGGGCAGCTTTGGCTTACAGCCATATCCACATATCAGCTTGCAGATAGTCGATCTTTCACAGCAACATGAGACGAACGAAGTGCAGATTGGCCAAGACTTGGAGCTGCGAATTGTGGCTGCATATAGTCAAGAGCAGCTGGCGGAGCATTTGGAGCTGCAGCTGGCGCCATTGCCGGAATTCCGCGCCACATCGCTGGTAGCCAAGACACAGGATAATCAGAACTATGTGCTGTTAATTGACGAACGTGGCTGTCCCACTGATGCAAGTGTTTTCCCAGCGCTGGAGCGTGTGCGTTTGCCTCATCGTAGCATGCTGCGTTCACGCTTTCATGCCTTCAAGTTCTCTGGCACCGCCAGCGTTAACTTTGATGTGAAGATAAAGTTCTGCGTAGAGCATTGTCCACCAACCAATTGCATGAGCGCTTCAGCAGGGCAGTGGCAACGACACAGGCGTCAGCTGGAGCAGTCGCAACGTCAGCTCAAAGTGCAAAATCCTGTGTATATATCCACTGTGGTCGATTTGCCGCCCGAGCAGCTCAATAATGCAGCGCAGGCCAATGTTACTGGACAGCTGGAACTGCCTCTCAACTATCAGCTGCATGTGCATGGACCGGATCAGCTGAACAGCAAGAGCTACATGTATGGTGAGCGTGGAGTACTGTTGATTGCCGGCATTGATGATCAGCTGCATTTGGATAGCTTTTGCATTAACCAAAGTCTGCTCATTGCACTCTTCATATTCTGGCTAATATGTCAGGTGGCGCTGCTCTTTGGCTGCGGCATGGTGCTGCAGCGCTATAGACGCCTGGCCAAGCTGGAGGATGAGCGACGGCGCCTGCATGAGGAGTATCTGGAAGCCAGGCGCGTGCATTGGGCCGACCAAGGTGGTTACACGCTTTAACAGTCGTAAAAAATTTGTTTAATGCGATAAAATTAAGTGAGAATCTTATATGTAAACATCATGCCAAATAAAAAATACTCTAAGAGTTCTTCTTGGGATCGTAGTGCTCCCACTTGCGATGATTGAGCGAATTGAAATCACTGCAGTTTAAGGCAATCTGGCGTAGGTAGTCGGAGAGCTTGAGCAGTTCTTTATCACTTGCACGGTTCAGGTGCGCCTGACGAAATGGACGTATCTTCAACCCAGACTTGGGATTCATCAAAAAATTGCGGCGTATGTCATCAAACATAATGGTGTTCTTGGAGCTGTATTGCTTATACAGGCCCCAGATGACACCGAGTGGCTTTACATCCACAACGCCGCGCTCGGGAACATGTACAGAGATCATGGCATTCGAGTCGAGGTAGAACATTATCTTATATTTATCGCTATTTGCAACGCCCAGCAGACGCATTTTTTCCTCAATCCATCGCATGCTGGTTGCCGACCAAATCACTATATCGTAGTGCTCATAGGCCGAGGTAAGAAATTCATGCAGATAAGGCCGCATCAGCTCTTGACCCTGCTCAGCGGGCGAGCGATGATCAAAGAGCGTGTAATCTATATCCAGCACAAGCAGCTTCTTGTTTTCACGTGGTGTTGCCAACTCTTTGATTTTATAGTCACGCACGCGTCGCTGCACCTTAGCCAGATAAACTGCAGAGTTCTCGATTGTCTCCTCCCGTCCATCAGCATCGTCAAAGTCATCAATAACCTCGCCTATATCGTCAGGCAGACTGCAGGCGTCCTCAATGTCCGCCTCAGTAGAGCCCACCATCATAAGCTTGAAATTGGGCTTCAGCTCCAAGGCGCACAGCTTAACATTATCTGGCGCTGGTTTGCCTGCAAATAAAGATTTTAGTTAAAAGCTGCTGCGTCATTGGGTAAACAATCGCCTACCTTTATATTTCAGATTAAGCAGCTTTTGACGTTCCGGTCGCACCTGTGTCTTGAGAAAGATTTCATGTCGCAAAACCTCAACTGTGTCTTGGTCGGTGAGGTCGCTAATGGGGAACTCCTTGCCGCTCCATTTTAGAACAATAACAATTTCGTTGATTTCAGTCATTTTCCCACTGTAAACAAGCACTTACTGTAAATCATACTCAAAAGCAACTGTTGAATTAAGAAATATTTAAACGCATACTTAGTTGAATTGCACTATGATGAAATTGTAAAATGAAAATATCTGCTTCCTCTTTACAGCTGACACCACCTGTGTTCAACTTGTTCCCAAATTAATAAAGTGCTTACTCCTTGATTGTTATTTGCCCTTGGCTTTGTTTTAATACTTCTTTTTATTTTCCTTTGTGTTTTTATTCCGCTGGTAAACGAAAAAATACGAATAATTCAAACAATCTTCTTTCCCCTTTGCCAGCGACATAGAGTTGCCTTTACACATATATCGGTGGCAAGCCTATCGATACTTGCTATCTGCTAGCTTGTGCACTTACTAAGCTGAAAGTAACGAGTCAGTTGTTGCCGCAGTTAATATCCGTTTATTTTAATGTTAATGTGTAAAATACATATTTATGTATAACAAATTGATTTTATTAATAGATTTTGATAAGACAAATTGTACGTACTGTGCGCGTAAATTGCAGCCCTGGTTTAAAAGCGGTCGTTTAAACAGTGGAGGCTGTTCGATAGTCCTATCGATTAAAATAATCATTCATCTGCTTAGTTACATATCGATGTAATTGACCCGAACAAGATCGTTAAACGAGAGAAACAGCGGCAAATTTTACCTGAGACTCTCTCTATCTGCATATCTCTCCCACCTGTGTGTGCAGACAACAACAAAAATAGCCAGAAAGCCGCTTCTGCAAGCCTAAACTTGTCTTAACTTTTTGAACCGCAGTAACGGCGATCTTTTGAATTGAATTCAGTTGCGAGTCAAACGAGAAGAAGTGCAAACGTCTCAAGCGGAAAATCAAGTTGTACATATTTTAGTTGCGAACAGAGGAGAAACGAACGAAGTGAAAGATAGAGCAACGCATGATTACAAAGTTGAATGAAGTTGATATTTGCAAGAAAATCTAAATAAATCACGGATTTGTGTGAGTGTATAAGTAAAAGGCGCGATAATTAATTGGCATTAACCGTGGCCGAGACGCGCTGTTAAAGCCTAACCCACTTTCTAAACGACAAAAGTCAAAATAAACAAATTTGACAAAAGCCTACGAAACAAATTAACAAGCAAATAATGTTAGAAGAAGCAAAATAAGAAGAAGAACGTGCCAGTGATTCATTTCAATTTGTTTTTTTGTATTTACTTGTTTATTAATTCCAATGGGAATTCTAACTAACAAAACGAAAACCGATACGTGCTGAGAAAACGCGATAAACAAATACAAAAGTTGACTTTAAACGCATTTAACCAATACCGAGACGCCCTCGCCAAAACCGCAGCAATTGCAACGAATACAGTGCTGAGCCTAAAAACGAGTTAACACCCAACAACAACAACTAAGCCAAGCTGTTGGCCAAAAGAGTTCTGAGAGCTTCGCTGGACTGAATGCACATTTCATAATCTGCTGGCAAGAAATTTTTTTTAGCACCTTTAACGTGTCTAAACTGCCGGTTTCACATTTCACCTAAAAAAAAAACAACAACAAAAAAACGCACACCCTGCTACATAATACAGCACTGCACTGCACAAAAAAATAATAATAATCTTTTTTTGTTTGCTAATTATTTGGCCGTCTGGCACATTTTTGCGCTGTTTACGCTTACGCTGTGAAATTTTTGTGTTGATCAACATAAAACTAAAAAAATATACCATAAACTTTTTGCCGGTTTGCATAAAAAAGCATCAGGTAAGTTGAACACTTGTATAAATGTACTTAAAAATATATTAAAATTAAATTTAATACAAGTTTGTATGTAAAGAAAATGGCAAAAACTTTCCCAACTGCGCTGCGAATAAAGCGTAAGTAACAACAACAAAAAATGTCAACGGAAATGGTGAAAAATATTATTATTTGCGTTTTTTGTTGTTCAGTTATTTGATATTCTTGGCATTAAGCAACGCACAAGTGGGGGAGAGATTGATTACAGACTTGTCAGCATTGCATTTAATATAAATATACTTATATAAAATGCAAAAAAAAAAAAGTTGAACGCATAAACAAACAGAAAGTTATTTAGCTGATGCGTTTTTCCAGAAAGAAACTGTTTTCGAAAAAAACATAAAAGGAAAACTATTGATACAAAAACATGTTTAACTCAAATACAGTTTTGGACTTGGACAAGCTGCGATGATGATCGTCAATGTCATTCATTCATTCATTCAGTAGCCATAGCAATGCCAACAACAAGATGGCTCATAAGTTGTAGACGCTTTCACAAAACTTGTTCAACAAACAGCTACATATTTATATATATCTAGGCATTTGCATTTTAATTACATTTCGATATAAAAAAAGCTAACAAACCATATAAAAAAAACAAAAGTAAAGCAAAGACTGCATTTTGACACGAACTTTTTTTTTGTTTTTTAACAAAATATATAGTGTAGGTTACGCAGCAAAGTTTCAAATGAGCAACAAATAATTATGCACATTAACTTTTCACTTTTTTTTTACATGTTTG
This sequence comes from Drosophila busckii, assembly GCF_011750605.1. Taxonomy (NCBI): domain Eukaryota; kingdom Metazoa; phylum Arthropoda; class Insecta; order Diptera; family Drosophilidae; genus Drosophila; species Drosophila busckii. Next base: position 2,736,728 of record NC_046607.1, on the reverse strand, counting down.
CGTTTTCATCTTTTATTTTTGCGCTGCTAAACATTTCAAAGCACGCACTTCTCGTTTACTACCGTCTGCAGTGTTTATTAAATATTCAAGTTACCCAAGATTGTTGTTTACATAACGGACACAGCACTAAGCGATTGTTAGCGCTTATCGCTTAAGTGTAAGTGCACTAGCTGAACTCGCTGTGATAAGCGACGAGTTCAAAAACGTGATTGATCGCAATTAGACAAGAGGGAAAGAAAGAAAGCAGAGCAGATAACTGCAAAGTTCAAGTTCAAGCTGCTGCTAATTAGTTCAAAGCAACAAAATATGCAAAACTCTGTTGGCCAAAAGTTTAATTTGCGCTCACACCTGTAGCTTCCGCAAATAATTTCAAGCTGACAATTGAGCAGTTTGTAAATCATCTGCTTGTTAGCCATCTCCCTCTCTCTCTGATGTCTGTCTCTTTCGTGCTATTTTTTTTGCTGTTACTTTTCGTGCGACGGAGAAAGTTTGATGTTTTTGCTTTTTTGCAACACACACACAAAGATTAACGTTAAAAAGGTAAATAAATTCAAACAAAAGGCAAAATTCCAAAACGCAACAAAACTGTTAAGTGTGATGTGCAATGCAAGCATGTGATTTATTTATATATATGCTATATATGCAGACATGTATATATGGTTTTATATAAGTTATTTTGCTGCTGCCTTGGGACTTTTGTTATAAGCCAGCTGGCATTAAAAAGGCATAACAATTAATTGCCAAAAACAAAAAAAAAAAAGCGCAGACGACAATGCTGGACTGCAAATTAATAAACACGCACACACACACACACACAGACATAGACACACCTATGAAACATATGCATAGAAAATGTTTTAACAATTGTTTGTTTCTTTTGACTTGAAGTTTGTTAACTGCAAGTGCTGCTGCTTGTTTGGCATGCAAACTAAATAAGTTAATTTTGTTAACTGACGTGCGCTTTGACACTTTCTACAGCAGACCGCACCTTGCAACGCTTACGCAAGTGAATTTTAAACGCGTCTAGCCCCCCCAATCGTTTGTGGCTTACATCAGACTCTGGAGGTCAATGCGGAGCCCTGTGCCACTCAATTATGCGTCTCGCTGTTGATAATACAGACGCGAGAGTGAGCGTTCCACTTAAACAAATCAATATGAAATTGTAAATAACAGTAGGCAGCTCCAAAGTTGACCCTCATTATTGTTATTGTCTTGGCATTTTATCAGCTGTGCGGTAACAAAGTCGAAGCGACAATTGAAGACGCTGTACATATTTTCAACTTTTTGGTTGAGTAGCAAATGCTAAACCAAGCTGCACTGCTTAAATATATAAACTGCATAGACCATTATGCATTTTTGTACAGAGTCTAAGCATGCTCAAGTGCCAGTGCTTGGCGACATAAAAATAATACTTGAGGGATAATGATCCCCAAAAACCAAAAGAAAAGACACTACGCTGCTATTTTTAGAAAAACCAAAATATATACGCCCAAACAATTATTCAAAGTCTGGTCGTGGGTTTAATTACACAGCTAAAATTGATGTCAAAGCATATAAATTTATGCTGTGTGTGTGTGTGTGTTAATTTTAATTCAATTATATTCAGTAAAAGTTATTATATTTTCGGCTTGAATGAGAAAATGCGCGCAGAGAGAAATAAGTAAAGTAAATCTGACGAAAAGTGAAAAATGAAAGCGTTCTTAATTGCAGCAGCAGCCGCCGCAGACAAAAACAATTTCAGTTGTTTGGTTTTTTTGGTTTGCATTGCGTTTTATTATTTCTCAAGCACAAAAGACGCGGCAGACAACACAACACAATCAAATCGAATTTATTTGCGCGCAGGCGCAGCGTTCAGCACGCCAAGTCAAGGCTATGGAAGAGTTTGAGATACAATTGTATCTATAGCCGCTGTGATTGCATCTTTCACTCGATTGTTTGTTGCAGTTGTTGTTGCCTTTTCTAATGCGCACTGCGCATAATTGAAAAGCAAAGCAGCAGCATAAATTGAATTATAATTTCAATTATGCACCGTTAAAAGCGGAAGAAAAACTCTGGCTGGCTGCCATATTGCCACAAAACTGCAGCAGCCGCATACAATGAGTGCCTATTGAGAAAGGTAAGAGCCCGGACCGACACACACAACTGTAAATGAGGTTGCGCTCGAGTCAAGCGATACGGATACATAGCGAGTGGCAAATGCAGATACAGATACAATCTGGCCATGTCAATCATGAAGAACTGTAAATGCTTTTCTAACGCGCTGCTAACCATTTAAAGTGAAATGCCAGATTGCCTGACGATCAACAGCAGCAGCCACAGTTTGGGCTCAATCCACAGCAGAGCTTGGCTTAATTGCCGCCTAATGGTCGAACAAGCATTTGACCCTAAGACATGTGGGTCAACAACACGCATCGATCAATCGACAACTACAAGCCAAAGTGCCATAAATTGTCATAAATGTAAGAAAATTTATAATAAATGAGCTGTCGACTGCATGTGGCAAGCTTAAGTCTTATGCAATCTTAGGCTGCATACGCTTTATGGCTAAAATTAGTTAAGTGCGTTTCGTAGTTTATTTTTGTTGTCCAAATTACTTATTGTTGTTGTTTTTATTTTTGTTGCTAACCCTGAGCTGTGGTGATTTCATCGCTGTTTTCACACATTTGTGAATTTTCGATGACTAAGCTTGAATAAATTGTCAATTGGCTGTTGCTGATTAACAACTGTTCGCTGCTTGCTAACATATTAAATTAGCTTGCAACATTTTGTGCTGCAATTGTGGCAATTGGCAAGAAACCGCATTGATTGAAACAACAAACTGATTGAAGCGTGAACAAAGTCGTTTTGCCGGCTTCCTAGTTATAGACTTTGGTGTTACAGTTCCGGCTATTTGGTGAATGGTTCGCCAGCGCTTAGATGCAATAATAATAATTGCTAATAATTACAAGCGACAGCGACGCTTGCCACATGTTGCATTTGTCTTGCGATTTATAGCCAATGTGTTTATCCTTTGCAGTCACGTTCCTTTCGCCCAAAGACACGAACAATTTGCTGGCAATTTCTCAGCTGCAAATCGTTGCCATGATTTAGTTGCAGCTTTGCCTATAAATTTCAAGAGCAATGTGGCTCTAAATTCAAACCAAATCACGTGGGTGCGCAATGGGAAAAGAAAATCGCAGCCATAGCCCTTAGCACTGACTCACAGTCAATTTTCGAAGCTAGTTTTATTATTGATCGAGTCTTGAGTCAACTTGTTTGCGCAACAATTAGCCACAATTATGTGCAATTAAATATTGAAAACTTGTTGCTCGCATGCTCAAGAGACTTCCGTAAACAGCAAAAACAAATCAGGCTTCCGTTTTGGACATGCTAACAAATTATTTTAACCAATGTTGCCTTAAATTAAGTTAATATGCAATCGACTTTGTGCAGTTACAATTACAGGTAAGCAGCCCAATTATGCAATTGAACATAAAATGCTTTGTAACAGTTTCACTTTTAATTAACACAGCACAGTCCAAAATAAATGCCAGCTTCAGTTACAATTTGGTACAGAGTGTGTCATATATAATGCCATAAGCCGATTTTAGCGCTATATGTACTTCCTGCTCATTATTATTATAAGAGTGCGACAGAGAGAGCGAGAAAACTAAATATTATGCCATGCTGAGCGTCGAATTGAATAACTGTCAGTCAAGTAAGAGATTTTGTGACAGTTTTGTCAGCACGCAGGCAGTTGGTGGGGGCAGCAAAAAGTATCTCATAGCTACTTGCAGCATAGCGAGCGTTTTTTGCGTGCGTACCGCGTAGCTTTCCGCATTGCAGGCAGCCACTGAGCAAGCGAGATGAACGACCCCGTAACGGGCAACGACGCGCTGCGTTCGCTCGTTCGTTCGTTCTGTATCTGTAGCTGCAACTGCAAAGTATATACGTATCTTTTACTTGTGGAGCTCAGGCTAGCACTTGAATGTTTTCAATTGCTGCTGCACGCACTTAATACAAAAAGTTTAAAACGCCTAACGCATTTATTAACACTAAGCAGACAGCCCAGCGCCTTTGGCTGCAAGTGGCGCCTGATTGAAAGTGGCATCTTATTTTATTTGGCCTATCAACAATAAAAGGTCAAGCGTTTTACATACCAGTCGCATAACGGTGCTTTTTGCGGCTCGAAAGCTGTAGCCACATAAATTGTTAATATGCTGCGCTCTTGACCGGTTTGTACAGTTTAGAGCCAGCAAAAGCTGTAAAGCCAATGGCCAACAGACAAATATCGAATGGCAGCAGCCAACAGCAGCGACGAGGTCAAGGGTTGTAGCAAAAGATGAAAAGCAAGCAACATTAGCTACTGTAAGAAGAAAAACCAGCAAAATTATTGAGAGTCATTAGACTCGGCTGCAATTTGTTGTTGCCGCTGCCAGCTCAAGCTTAATAATAATATTATGTTAATGCGCATTTTTTTGCCTTTGGCCACATGTGTGTATGTGTGTGTGTGTGTGTGTGTGTGCTTTGTTTTCTTTGGCAAATTATATGCGAAGGCTAAGGTCGCATGCGCTTGAGTTGGAAATCGCTGTGGGCAGCAGGCAATGTTAAGCCAATGTTAAGTCAATGTTAAGCACACACACACACACACACATGCGTAGCATCTGCCTATGCATACATCAGTGAAAGCAATGGCAATGAACGCAACAACAACAACCAACAGTTATGTCTACACTTATGCCACACGTCAAACAGTTTGGAAACTTGTTGCTGGATCTTCTTCCTTGTTGCTAAATCTAACGCTATAGGATGCTGTCAATTACAATTAACTGAAATTGCCCACAGACGAAGGTGACATTGCTGCCTGCATTTTTATTATGCAATTGTAGCTGCTAGAACGTTCAGCATCTTGCAGCCTCAAAAGCGGAACTGATCACTTAAGTGAACACAAAGGGGGGCGCGCGCTAATAATAAACACAAGGGGTGCATAAAGTGAAAGAGAGAGAGAGAGAGAGAGTGTGTGAAATAAGATGCGTTTTAGAAAGTGCATAAATGAGGAAGTCCATGCCACATGCCCCACCACAGCTCACGCGGCTTTCAATCTGTGCGCATTCTTTGCATTCAAAAGCAGGCGCTGTCATACACTGAGCGAAAGAGTCAAGCAAATTGCTTCAATTGAGCACAGCTAAATTAAATAAACATATAGCAAAAAAGGCAAACAACTGTTGCCTTGAAGTCAAACAACTTAACCGATTTGTAACAAACAACAAACAATGTTAAAAATTCAGGGGCAGCGCTTAAGCACAATTATATAATTAAATCAATTTTTGTTGCTGTGTATGCAACAAAAGGCGCTTTGATTAGGGCGCTGCAGCTTTAATTAGATTTTAAATTTAGCGGCAGTTTTATTTCTTGTGTGATTTATGAATATGAAAATTTTAACAGAACTTTAGCGTACGCATAAATTGCGCAGCTTTCAACGCGTCGTTGTATTTATTAAAATTAAAATATTATAAACATAGGCATGCGCTCCCCCCCTCGCTCTCTCCTCACTCTATGTGCTGTTAGTCATGGCTGGCTGACAATGAAACCGAAAGAAACCGCTACTTTTGCTTTTTATATGCGCAAAGCGCATAATTAAGACTGGACAGTGTCTTGAGATACGCGTCGCGTATCTAGTTGAAACTATCTACAATGCTAAGTATGCCAGTGCCACGCACACTGAGCCTCATTTGTGTGCCCAACTACAAACTTGGCTAACAACTGTTGCTAGTTGCTTGAGCAGATTGCTGCCCACGGCTAACAGCAGAGCAGCAAATTTGTTAATAAGCTTGAAAATCGTAGTAGCTGCAATTTGTAGCTTGCTGAGCTGTTATTGTGTGAAAGCTCAACTTGAAGTTAATAATATGCTACGCATTTGAAGAAGCAGCACTGCTACATTCTATAGACAGTTAATTAATTGACTGAGTTCTTTACAAGTTGTTAATTATTTGCTCATAGTTCATTCAACTTTCAATCAATAGGCAGCTGTATATGCTTCTAATTAACTATGAAATTCTATTCATTCAAACTGTTGCTCAATGCTCTATTGTTAAATGTTTGTCTGACTTGAAGATGCAAATGAGCAGCCGCTTGGCATTTTGTGAAGGGAAGTTCTTTGTTTACTCTTTAAGATTTAATTTATGATTGTGCAGCATTTGGCCAACCGGTCAAGGTGAAAGTTGCAACACCTGCAACGAGCAGTCCAAAGTCTGCACAGTCTCAATTTATTTATTTTTTTTGACAAATTAATTGTGCGGCTAAAACAGCAATTTGTTGTTACTCCCACCCCGCACCACCCACTTAAAAGTCAATGAGCAAATTAGTTTGAGCTGCAATTGCATTGACATTTGTTTGGGGCTGGGCTGGGGGGGGGGGGTAATGTCTTTGCTACCAAGCGTTTTTTTCTGCTCCATTGAAGCATTCAATTGAGTAGCTTGGGCGGCGTCGCCATGTTGCTGCAAAATAACCAAATGATGCCACTCAACTTGTTTCGAATAGAAAGTTGGCAACTCCAGACTTCATCTGCATGTGCCGCCAGCCACGTCTATGGCTCTGTTGCTGCATTGCCCACTTAACGGTGTTGCCGCCAGAACGTTATAGGCCAGTTTAGTCTATAGACGTGGCCTTTCAAGTTGCTGCCATAAAAATAAACCAAATCTAAAGCTTAAACGGTGCTGCTAACTGTTTGAATTTGAAATAAGCAGCAGAAGAATTCTGCTGGCGTCGTAAATTATGTAAATAAGTTTAGTTTATGCTTTTCAACTTAACAAACATTAGACGCACACGTTGCTGTTGGCTGCTGCTGTTGACCTTTATGCAAGTGCAGCAACATCAACTCGACGCTTGTCGTTGCAATGACAATTTGCAACATTGTTTAGTTGCCGCTGCAGTTTTATCCAGTTTAGTAACTGGAAGTTCAAGTCTGTAGCGTTTACGCCCATGCATATGCCAAGCCATAATCCCAACGGTATTTTAATGCTAAATGCTTACTCAGTTCAGCTTTAAGCTACACAGACAGACGGACAGCGGCAGAAACCCGTTTTTCCGGTAATGACCTTCACTGTTTGCTTTATTAGCAACACCCCTCGCACTCACCTGTAACTTGCCACAAATGCTACGCTTAAGCTTCTTTTGTAGCTGAGCTGCTGACTGTTCTGCTTAGATTTCGATCTACAAAAGGCAGCAAACGTAATTTCCTGTTCACAAAATCTTTTGCTGAGCACTCCAAAGCCTACAGCGAATCAATTTCAAAGCATAAGCGTAACTGTATACATATAATTAATGTTCGGAACATTTGACTGATTTGACTCAATAGCAAATCCAATTTATGACATGGCACGCTTAGCGACCCACTCGCCACTTGTGGGCACAGGCCGCGTTGTTTGCTCTTATGCTAATGCGCTCGCCGATAAGCCAACAAAGGAATGTCTTGTTAATTGAATGGCCAACAAGTAGACTAACTGCCCACAGCGCATACATGGCCAGGCAACTCCCTCCCAGAGACCCACTCACTTATTATCATAGCTCGCTGAGCAGCGCTTTTTGAGCTGCTGCTGCTGTTGCTGCTGTTGCTGCTGTTGCCAACAGCTTTAATTAAAAGCAGCCAGCAACAAACTGCAAAGGCGACTGCAAATGCATTTAACAACTATCTATGCGTGTGCTTGTGTGTGTGTGTGTAGGTGTGTGAAGTTGGCAAATAATTGAATTCCAATTGTTAATTTGCAGTTTTAATAGAATTTTCAAACTTGACTTGACAAATTCAAGCAATTTTAATGCCTTATAGCTGGCATATTATAAAGTCTATAACTGTAGGAGCTAAGCTGCAATAACACAAGCTAGAGCATAACTTGAAGTTAGCTTTTATAGCTTCAGCTCTAATAATTTCTAATAAATTTCAAATATGCAGTAGGCAGCTATAGCTTATGTTAAGTTTAGTTATGTTAAAAAGTTAAAGCAGCTGCTAAAGCGATAATTATGATGTAGCCGAGTATTTAGATATAGCCAGAAGAATAAACGTTCATCTATATAGTTACTACTAAAAATAAACTCCTATTTGTCTATCTATTACTAAAAATAAACTTCTTCACTCCATACTTATTAGTAATTTGTTATTGAGAAAGTTAAACCTATGCTAAAGCGATTATTAGAAACCAAACGAGTCTTTAGAGCTAGAGAATTAACTCCCATTTAACTACTACTTATTACAAATTAACTCCTATACATCAAGCTACTACTAAAAATAAACTGCTCAATAATTCTTTACATTTGAAGTCTATTTTTGACTGCATACTAATTATTAATTTGTTTTGTAGCGAGCAAAGTAAAACAAAAATAATTTCAATAAGCTAAATTAGTTCAATGTCCATTAAGCGCATTATACAATTCTTTTTCATATACTATATATATAATAACACCCCCTTGAATTGAAATAAAAGCACTGTCTCTGCTCCCACTCAACATGCAAATGCTTTGACTTTAGTTCCAGTTATTTGTATAGACAAACAGTCTTTGGCTTTAGTTCCAGTTACTATTTGTATAGACAGACAGTTAGTGTAATAAAATATAGCATGGCAAGTTAAAAGTGGCATTTCCAACGGGTCACAAGAACAAGTGTCTGAGTGCCTGAGTGTGAGTGCCCCATGGCCGGCTTTGGTGCTGGGGGGCAATTAAATGTGGTAAAAGCAAACCGCTTGGCATGTTAACCTTGATGAACACAAGTTAATGTTGTTAGCTTTTTGCCCGGCTTTGTTCTGGCCACATAAAAAGCGCCAAGTGCAGCTCTTAACTTGGCCAACAATATGGCGACTGAGACTGCGACTGCGACTGCAATGACAATCAAGAATGTGCAGCGCATGCGTCTCGATTACAGACGCGACAGCAAGAGACTCTTGGGTGTCGCAAATGCCAAACACTTTGGCCAACAAAACACGAAAAAAAATGCAAAGTGCCTGCAAGTTAACTTGGCTGGGTGAAGGAGGGTCAAGGAGGGTGAAGGCGGTTTATGAAATACGAGCGCAACGTGCATTGAATTCGGGTCATTGCTTGCAGCCAGACAGACGAAAAGACAGAGAGACAGACGGACAGACAGTTTGGGGTGGCGCCGTATTAAAGCGGGCGGTGGGAGGCACGAATTCAACATTTGGTAATTCGATTTTGGCCCACAACAAAAATTGCTTCAACACCGCGGGCCATTGAACTGTGAACAGTTTGCTGTTGTAATAAACAATTAAATTAAAACATTGCTTCATATTCTTTGCAGGCAACAACAACAACAACAACAATTGGCGTAGTCTAAGTGCTTAAGGAACAAAGTTCAAGCAGGTAAGAGCAACTTGCGTAAATTGCTGCTAAATATTCACACAGAATGCAAAACTGCGTAACCGTAACCGAGCGTGCCACACCCCCCACTCCATGGCTGCCTTTGACGCCCACGCGCCACTATAATTTGCAATTTGCAATTGCCAATTGTTAAGCGTCGCCCGTTTGCCTTTGGCATGTAAAACACTTGTAAGCCGACTTGGGTACTAACAACAATATGCTGTCATTGGTGGCAGCAACTCTCACAGGTTGCCACACCGGGAAGCATTGTGGCAACAATTGCAATGCGAATTGAGTGGAAATGCAAATGCAAATGCAAAGGCAGCAGCAGCAGCAGAAGCAGCAACTCGTCAATTGCCTTTGCCGAAGCCAAACACATGCATTTTTTTTAACATATTTAATCAACATGTTTAATTGCCACACACACACACACAAGCAAACAATTGAAATTGTATTAAATGACTGCAGAAATCATACAAAAGCCAAAGACTATGAAGCTTCATGCTGAGAAAGTTCAAAGCAGTTCAAGCAGCACAAGTTCTATATATAAATAAAACACAAAATGTGACATTTCAAACAATTGTTGACATGTTTTTTACACTTAAGCATTTAGCATTTATCTGTAGCTCAAATTGAATAAAATATAATTTGGTATTGAGATATTTGTTTTGAAATCAAACTTTCCATTTCTTAAACAGCAGACAAAACAAATTGCTGCATTTAGTTGTTTATATTGCTGAGCAGCTAAAGACAGCGAACAAAATTAATTAGTGGGAACGTTTATCAGACGCAACTTCTTCTAATTAATGCTGCTGCAGTTGAATGAGGTGCTAATGCAAATGACTTGCTGTCCATGCAACATGCAACAAAGCAGAGCAAACAGTTTAATTTTTATATGGCAGCTGCTTTAGCGGCAGATGAGCAGCCGTTTAGCTGCTTGATTGACATGCTGAAAAATTGCAACTGCTGTTGACAATCTGTTAAATTGAATGAAGAAAAATGTCACTCACATTTAATGTGAAGCAGCCTCAGCCTCACTCAGTTTGCAATTGTTTTTGTTAAACGCGCATTAAAGCAAATTGCCACACACACAGAGCAAAAACAAATGTTACGACGATATTTGCAGTGCGTGTGAAACGTGTTGCAACAATATGGAAAAAAACTAAGTGCAACAGCAACAGCAAAAGCAACAGTTGCGACAGCAGCGCAAACTCTAATTGCGGTTGCTGTCAAGATAAAAATTGCTGGCCCGTTAGATTGCTTGGAGCGAGATAAGCAGCAGCCTTCAATTACGCTTGTCAATTGACTCCCTCGTACCATAGAAATAACTCTCTCGTCGTCTTTGGTCAACGTTTTAGGCGTAGGCGACGCGCAGCTAGTGAAAGTTGTTGGCGGCGGCTGTTAACGCCGCTTTGGCCACAAAGTACACACGGCTAATTAATGCCAATTAAATGTCAAGTTGCCACTACGCCAGCAATTCAATTGTTTTTATTTTGACTTTCAAATATTGCACTGATTAATTATGCCTAAGTCAAGTTAAATTTCGAGTGCATTGCGGTGTGCACGTTTAATGGCCCCAAAGTCAACTGCAATTGATTTCATTTCTCACGAGCAGCGACATCAACTGTCAGTTTGTCTGTCTGTCTGTCTGTCTGACTCGTGAGTTGGCCGCTGCTTGCTGCAATTAAACGCTGCAGCCAACTTTTCGTTGCCACTTTCTATGCCGTTGTGCGAAAACAAAAGAAAAGTGCAAGTTGCCAGCGGCAGCAGCAGCAGCAACACATGTGAGCAACTCTGTGGTAACTGCAAATAGACGCAAGTTATTTATGATTATTTAATGCAGCCTGTGCTGCAGGTTCATTGCCCAAAAGTTACAATAGCGGCATGCCTCTAGGTTATGCATGCAACCCAACAACACACCCCACACCCCTCGACACTGTCAGCAGCAATTGTTTTTGCTGCGTCTTTCCATTGAACTTTGAACTTGGCCAAGCAACTTTGCTGACTTTCTTTTGCTTTTTGCTATGAGGCAACAGTTTTATATTTCTACAATTTGTCTTAGAAGCCACAAATAGCTGCAAATGTCAAACTTAAATTATGTTTGGCTTTGTCTCTCACTCTAGCTGCAACATTTGCTGACCTTTGGCATTCAGTTACTGCTGCCAGGGCACGATTCGTTGTGCATGCTTACAACAGCTGCTTGGACTCGATGGAGAGACTGACGTCATAGACAAAATTGTTCTGCTCAGTTTATTTACAAACTTGCTCAGCAGTGTCCCAAACTGCAGTTGATCAAACGTTAGTTGAATTGAATTTATGTTTCAAAGTCAATTTATTGCTTATTCATTTAGTAACAGTTTCAAATCAATTAAATTAAACTAAATGCAATGCAAGTTTCATGCAAATAAAATTTGTTGCTAAGCAATAAGTTAAAGTCGCACTTAAAACTTAAAAAGCAAGCACTTAATATATTAATTAACTATTTATTTTATTGCTGTTGGAGCTAGTTGCAATTCATTACTTCAGCTATTAAATTTGTAGTCCTCACTCAGTTTGCAAAGCTAATTAACAACAATTCTTTAATAATTCGACTGAGCAGCTATAAATTTGGCATTATGCAAATTTGCTTAAAGTGTTGAATTGATTTTATCTGATTTTAAACAATATTTGCACTCAGCACAGCTTCAACTCATTTGTAAGCCGCTCTCTATTCATTTTATTGCCAAACTCATGCATACACAATTTTGAGTTAAACAACTTTTAGTTTGCTGCTTTGTTTGCTCGATTGTCACACATTTGTTTGTGGGCTTCACTTTTACAAAACACGATTTGAATGCGAGTCCAACTTGAAAGGCTCCACAAACAATTGGCAATTGGCAACTGGCAGCAGCAGCAGCGATAGCTTTATGTCCAGGCCAGCTGACAGTGCAGCTATTAGCTGGACCACAACATGCCCCGCAGTGGCAACAGCCATGAGTCATGCAGCTGCAACTGCCAGTTGGCAATTGTCTGGGATTTGGACAGGCAACAAATGTGGCCAGCAAATTCTACAAATTCAACTATCCCACGCAACAGGTTTTTGCTTTACTTTTATTAATAACCTTTATGTGTTGCTTTTGGACTTAAATTCTACGCGTCATAAAAGTTTTTATGCTGCATAATTAAAAATTAAGCAAAAATTATGAAAAATGCTCTCAATTCCAAGCGCCTGTCAACTTAAGCAGTTAATGAGCGTGTGTGGCCATTAAATGAAGTTACGATCGGGAGTCGCCACCAGCAGCAAAGCCAGAGTGACACATTTCACTGCTGCTGCCTTCTCTGCTCTTTTTAATTAAGCAACATGTTGCAGCAACACATGTGAGTTCAAACTCGTTCTTGGCATGAATGAATGCGTTTTTATTTAAGTTCATTTTTTTTTTTGCACGCTTTTGTTATTGAAGTCGCCACATTGGCGTTACAACATGCGTCTGCTGCTCTTGCGGCACGCAAACGAAAACGAAGACGACGCCAATTTAGCGACATGGGAACATAACCTTGAAATATTCTGCTCTGCTGTTAATCAAAGGGCAAGCGAGAGGGCGTTCCCATAACAGCCACAAAGCCCAAACAATTCTTACAACACATGTTTAAACATTTAAACATTTATGACAAGCTGCCAAGCCAAGCCAAGTTTACATCAAAGCAGAGGCCGCCACCGACTGCTGCTCAATTTCGCGTAGAATACAAATTTCAAACTGTATATAAATCAAGCGATTTCATTTAAGACTTTCTGCGGATAAGTCGCTGCTGCATTGATTTATTTTTAAAATTTTTATGGCTTTAACTGCTGCAGACAAAGCTAAACTCGAGTTTTAAAATTCTTCAGTTCGTCAATTCGCTTGAGTTTCAATCGCAAATTGCTAAGCTGATTATTCTCTCTCTCTCTCTCTCTCTCTCTCTCTCTCTCTCCTTCTAATAAATAGCAGCATAAGCAACATTGTCTTAAGCTTCTAAAACAACAAAACTCAGTAAACAAACAAAATTGTTTTAGTTGCTGGCATGTTGCTTTAAGAAATTAACACCTATTGCTATTGTCAGTCATTCTAAGAAAACATAATCATATTAAAGCTTGCAGTAGGCATTATAAAGTCCTCATACCGGTTTGCAGCACTCGAATTAACTTACTCCCTCCGCTCTTAACTTTAGCAGCAGCTTCAGGCGTATACAAAACAAACTTCTTCACATTTTAATTGCTGTCGGCTGGCTGCTGACAATTTTGTTGCTGCTGCTGTTATTGTTGTTAAAGCTGCAAGCTGTTGTTATTGTTGTGTGTGTGTGTGAGTGTGCTGGTCACACAAGTTTGTTGTATTACCTGTTGACACAAACCCTCGCTGCCTGCCCCAACATCCGGCGTAGCAGCTTCGAAAGCTGCCTTGAGGCACGTCTGCCATTTGGCTAATGACATCTTTCAGTTGTATTTAATTTGTGCAAGAGAACCAAGAGCCAGCACACGAGCTAGCAAATCAAACGATAATTTGAAACAAATTTGTTAAAAGAAAGCTGCAGTTAATAATTTGTGCACAGCTGTTGGGCATGAGTCACAGTCAGGTTCTGAACTTTATAATTTAGGCAGCAACCGACAATTAATAGTGTGCTCTGGAACACAAAATTGTGCTTAATCCAAAGTAGAATCTAATATTTGTCGTCGGCCTTTGTCTCGACTCTAATTGCCTCAGCTGCCTTTTAAGGTAACCGCTGCTGCTCTCGCGAGCGTTTGACATTTAAAGCAGCAGCGCCCACAACATCCGCAGCCGCAGCCGCAGCCCAACCCGTAACAAATATGCGCCAAACTTAAGAATTTTAAAGGCAGTCATAAATTAAGCAAAGAGAGAAGGCTTGAGCCAAGCATAATCAAGTCAATAGAATTTGAATTTCCAACTACTGTTTAGCATAAGCATAAGACGCAGGTGTAAATACATAACGTTACGTATACGCAGCGTATATAAATAAACACTGCAGTCGCTTGGGAATGGGAATGGGAATTGGAATTGGGGGGAGCATAAATCTCACGCGTAAATGTGGCACAAACTTTTAGATTTAAATTTATGCTTATGTGCTCATCATGCTTTTCAATTTGGAACTTTGCATGTGTGCGTGTGTGTGTGCTTAAATTAAAACTCTTGTGTTAATTTGTGAGTTTGTAGCTTGATCTATAGCTTTGCAACTCAAACTAAACGCTTGCTACGCTTTTAGGCCAACTTCAAATGCCTTAGATAAAAGCGTATTTTAGTCATGAATGCCACAGCTGTTGGCTTTAATCAAGCGGCGCGTAATGTGTCTACACGTGTTTATTGAATTCTAAACATTCTTGGAAACATTTCGTTGCACTCAGATAACAAAACAACAAAAAAAAACACATAAATGCAGAGAACTTTCTGCTGCTGCTGCTGCTGCTGTTGGCCAAACCTGTTGGCCCCAATTGTAGCTGGCGGTCAGTTAACTGTTTCGTTGCCTGCAAGCGCGCACAGATTTAAAAGCGAAAAATGTATTCAAATGGGTCGCCGGAACGGATCGGAACGAGTTGCTCCAGTGCTTTGCCAAAAATAATATTGACAGCGCATGCGCTCGTACTGCCAATTAATTGATTGAGGCGGGCTGGGGTTGGGGGGAAGTTGACCGCATTTTACACAAGATCAGACAACAAATCGCCAAGCTATCGACATGGCATGAAATTTATGCAAAATGCACAAAGCGAGTGAGTAAAAGAGAGTTTCAATTATTTGTATTACATTTGGCTGTGGCACATTCCTTTAAGCGAGAGTTTTGCTGCCACAAAACGTGGCAAGTGGTCGCGCCTTTGCTGTTGCTACACTTTTCATATAAACTGCGGGAATTTATTGAAGCTTGTAGCGTGAGAAGAGCAGCTAGCTGGCCTCCAATTAGTTAGCAGCTGGCTGAGAATTAGCACACAATTGCAGCCGTAAACAAATCGCCAATCGATGCCGCAACCAAAATGCAAATGAGTGAAAGAAGCAGCAACACTTAACAAAAACAAAAACGCTAAAGCAGCAACAACACACAAATTTATGTGTAACGCGAAGCGAAAAAAGCAGCAGCGGCAACAGCAACAACAACAACAGTTATGCAATTGGCTACAGCTAACTAAGCTGCTGCCAATTGTTTTGCTGTTGTTGTTGCAGCTGGAGATTGCACAGCGCTAAAGATTTATGCTTATTAACGCTTAGCCGAAACGTTGACCCAAAAATGTTGCTGCATATTTCAAGCGTGGCAACCAGCAACAGCTACTGCCAACAATAGGTCAACTTTCGTTAAAGTGTTTAACACTTAGCTAGTCAACTCAACTATTCCAATTGTTGCTATTGTTCTAGTCGCAATGAAATCATCGCAGAGGAAATTAGCAGCGCCTGTTAAGGCAAGTGGTTTGCATTGCTGCCTGCACCAAATATGGCTGCAAATTTATTTAAAAACAGTAAAATATTATTAAGTTTTTGTAGTTCCGCAGCAGCTTTCGAAAGTTAAGCAAACAAACTTCATAGCCATGCAATTGATTACGCCAGTTGATGGCCATGTGACAAACATGCAACAAAGCAAACAGCAAAACAAGCAACAAGCAGCAGCGAAAAAATTTCAATAATTTCATTATCAAGATGAAGATTGATTGATAGTCAACAATGGTTGACTGTAGACAGTTGCAAGTTTGACTAATGTTGTTGTTGTTGCACATGCTTATTTACATTCAATAATTTGTGTGGCATGCAGCAGAAGTTGCAACTACAAGTGAAAGTTAATTGTTGACCGCGACCAGCTACAATTGTTGGCAGGGCGTTGCGCAATCGCAGCCAGCAAAGAAAGTTCATGCGCTAATATTAGTTACTCAAGTCTTACTCATGGCTCGTTTGTTTATTATCATTACAGAATATGGCCCAGGGCTAGTCTCCACATCCAGCAACAGAATAAGCAAGAAAATGTCTTCATCGATTTGTGCGCACTTTACGCAGAATGCCTGGAAGAAGGATCTCTGCTCCAACTGCTTCAAGTCCAAGGATGAGCACAAAGCGGCAGCCGCCGCTGCTGCAGCTGCTGCTGCCGCCTCAGCAACAGCCAAGCCCAGCGCGCTGGCAAACACAAAGACTGACTATCCCAACAAGCACAAGACGCCAGCCAAGAGTATTATCAAGAAAGCCTTTGGTGTGCGCCTTAGCAGCTCCAGTTCCAGCAAACTGAGCAGCAGTTCCAAGTCCAGCAAAGTTTGCTTTCCCAAGCAAATGCATGAGGTGATTGGCTACGGCGGCGAGTGGTCGGATGATGACGATGATGACCATGACTTTATGAATCTGGGCAATGAGAGCGACGACATGGCCGTAACCGAAACAGACGATGAGGAGACCATCGAGCTAAAGCGCATTACGCGCGCCAACACAGACTTTAATATGAACAATGGAAATCTGCTGGGCGATGCGCAGGACAACATTAAAAAGTCGTTTGCAGCGCTCAAGCTGGGCGCACCACAGGTGGACAAGGAGGGCAAGAAGCAAACGCTGACCATCAATGTGATGCCGTTCGGGCAGCCACTAAAGGCAACAGCAGCCAAGACAGCAGCAGCAGCAACAGTTGCAGCTGTTACAACCACAGCAAAGGCCAAAACAGCAGCAGCAACAATTGTAAGCTCAACAGCAACAGCAACTACGATTAAGAGCAGAGTAACAACAACACTGACGCCCACGTTGGTCAAGAGCACGACAGCAACATCAACGACACGCGATGGTAAAGATAGTCCGCCCATAGAGCGAGCCATGGAGAAATCTCTGCTCGATGAAATCTCCGAGACGTTACAGCAAAAACAGAAGCAAAAGCAAGGCGAGACAGTCATAACAACAACAGCAACAGCAGCAGCGACGACAGCAACAGCTGCTGTCAATAAAATAAAATTTGAATTAAGCGCGCTTAGCGACTCACCGAAGCCATTTCTCGACCTTAAGAAGCCAATCGCGCGTAATGCGCCCATAACCAAGGATCAGACCAAGCCCAAGGTCAATGTGTGCCACAAATATTCCGACACGGACAGCAACTGCTCGGATACCGAGAATGGCGTGTCCGCTTACTACGATGTAGTTGAAACACAGCTGAGCTATGAAAATCTGCCCGATGGCAAGTTCGCTGAGCAAGTGGGCGTGGCCAGCGTGCAAACAGACGCCAGCAATGCGCACTACTCCAGCTCCCAATACATAACGGACATGCTGCTCAGCTCGAAGACACGCGCCGCCAGCTACAATCTGCACGAGGGCAACTTTATGACCAGCAAAATAACCTCGGATGGCTTGATAGTGACCAAGTGCAGCTCCGATGATGCGCTCGACTCCACGGGCAGCAGCTTCGACGGCAGCAGCGATGAGGAAAACGCCTACAACATGATACGCAGCGAGTCCGACTCGGGCATTGGCATTAGCATTGGCAGCGAGTACAAGAACTTGCCCAACAGTGCAGCCAAGGCGAGCAATGAGCCGAGATCGCTGGCGGAGAAGAAGCTCAGCGCCAGCACCAACAACTCGGACTACGAGGATATACAAATAGGCGATCAGTCGAGCAAGCAGACAGCAGTGAAAAGTCGCGAGCTGCATGGCGAGCCCGATGGCAGCGCTGATCCGGACAATCGCCTGGAGCAGCAGCAGCAAACAGCAAAGGAGCCGGAGCAGCAGCAGGAGCAACAGTTGCCTGCATTGCCCAAATCACCACCGCCACCCATGAAATGCGATGCGCGTCCTTCATTTCTGCATGGCCTTAAGAAGCCCGAGCTGCCAGCCAAGCCATTTGTCAGCAACAGCAGCAGCAGCAGCGGCAGCAACAGCAACACGCCGCTGAAAAGCTTCATGAGCAAGCGTCAAGCCAGCTGCGCTGAACAGCAATTCATTAGCCAGCTGCAGACGGCCATTTCCAAATCGAGCGAGAATCTGCTGTTGGCTGCTGAGTCAGCCAAAGATGATGCAAAGGCAAAGAAAGGCAAAGCGCCAAATCCGCCGCCAGAGCCAAAGCTAAGCGCGCCGCCTACGCCAGAGCGCGACTATAGTCTAACAGTGGAGTTTGAGCAGGCAACCAAGTCGTTAGCCAATTCAGCGCCAACAACAGCAGCAGCAGCAACGACAACAGTTGCTGACAGCAACACAACAGCAATGGCTACAAGCACAATCAACAGCAGCTTGTATACCAAAAAGCCAGTTGTAGCCGCCGCTGCGCCAGTTATACGCGAAAAGGACAAACGTGAGCGCGCTGTGATCAATCCCAAGTTTCGCAGTCTCAACACTTTTGTCATGCAACGCGCCAATGCCGCCAAGCAGCAGCAGCTGCAATCGGCCAGCTCCGTGCTCAATCTGCAGCAGCCAATGACGCCTGAGCCAACGCCACGCCATCCGCGTCATCTGTCCATGTCCGAGGAGTGCCTTACAGCTGCTGCTTTGATGGAGCAGAACAACAAGAAATGCGCCACGGCTTCGCCACCGCAGAAGCAAAAGTCAAAGTTTTCCATTAAAAAGTTTCTGCGCATGGGCAGCAATGGCGGCGGCGGCGGCAGCAGCAGCAAGTCCAGCGATGCGCTGGCCAAAAAGGACGGCAGCGTCTACACAGAGATCTGCACGGGTGAGGAGCATGGAGTTGCCGGCAAGCCGCGCCTGGTCATCATACATCCCATTGACATAAATCCCACTGCTGTTGAGGTAGTCAAGGATATTACCAAGACGAGCGATACGGTGGCAGCTCAAACGGTTGCTGTTGTGACCGCCAAGCCGCCGGCGCCACCACTGCGCGCTAGTGAGGGACAACGCTCGCATGAGGCCAACAAGCCGGCACGCCCACCGCCGCCCAAAAGCGCCGAACTGCGCCGCAAGCAGAAGACCGAACTGAAGGCAACGCTCAGCGTCGATGCCACAAGCATAAGCGGCAATTTAAATGGCAGTGGCTCCATCAAGTCCAAGGCGGACAATGTCTACGCCAATCTAGGTGAGTTGCCAACTGCTCCAAATGCATAACAAATGAAGCCCACAGCAAACTTGTTGTGGGTGTCAGCGCGTGATCCAATTGTCTCTCGCTCATATTCAAAAGAAAGCGTAAGCCAAACACGTTCACTGTCATTAGCATTGCCCAAATAACTCAAGCGACCTTCAAAAGGTTCACTTAGCCCACTTGGCGCACAGACTTGGGCCCCAAGTGCAGCTCCAAGTGCTTTGTAGAAAAAAGAGAAAAAGAATGCTGAAAGTAGAGTCAGAACAAGTTACGCATTTCAATCGATCTAACGGGAACACAGCGTGTTGCTGCTGCTGCTGCTGCTGCCAGTGGATGCGCCAAAGAGGAGAGACTGGATTAAAGTAGGTTAAATATGTAGTTTTAACAGATGAACAGGCTGAGCAGCAAATATCGAAAAGAAAACAAAACAAAGCTCAAGCCAACAGCCACAAGCAGCAATGAGGTAACCACATATGTGAGAATGCCAGTCACTGCCACTAGCAGCAACAACAACTGGCGAAACTAGAAATGCTTAAAGCGAGATAAAAAAGATAGAATCAAAGAGACCCATTTCTTGGCCTGACATTTTGTGGTTTAGGCCAATGCGGCAAGAACTTGTTACACCTGCTGCTGCCAACAGCGGCCAGCAGCCAACCACAACATTATGCGATTTGTAATTGGGCGCAAATTTGGGTCAGAAACGCAATTAGCCTTGTTGTAACTACGATTGTCGTTTGGCCTAAACAAACTGAGTTTGAGCACTTGCATGTTTCATAATTTATTGCCAACGTCAAGCGTTGAAACAGCTTTAATTAGAAGCAGTCAGAGCGATTTGCATTAATTTATATTTATTTATTTAATGCTGCCATTCACCTATTATTCATTTATGACGACGCGCCTTTGTTTGATGACACCTCTTTCTCTTTTTAGGCGAAATACGCTCCTCAATAGCGCCGCGTAAGCCCGAGCGCACGGCCAGCATGCGGGAGCGCGAGGCACAGTTGGAATTGGTACGCAAGCGCGGCGTCTTAACCGATACTATCTCCATTTGCTCGTCAAACGGTGAGAACGTATCAGCCGCCGATCAGTCCAAGACAACCAACAGCAGCAGCAGCAACAGCAACAGCAACATGGGCATTGCTAGCGCCACGAACACAGCGTTGAACGTCAGCAACAGTCGCACCAGCACCTTTGAGCGTCAGCCCAAGAAGCTGGAGACCAAGCTGTCCATCTCCAGCAAGCTGGAGATCTTTGAGCAGCGCGCTCAGGACTCAAGCGATAGTCAGCAGCAGCGCAGCAGTCTTAAGGATTCAGTGCGCAAGATCAACAGCACTATCGACAGCTATCTGAAGGACAAGCGTGACTACGAGAACTTGTACGAGTTTGTTAAATTGGAAAATGGCAACAGCAGCAGCGGCAGCAACAGTAACAACAACAAGCCGGCAAGCGCTAAGCTAGCAATGGCAACAACAGCAACACCGCCGCCGCCACCAACACGCAGCAGCAACATGGACTTGACAGCCATGTCCGGCCAGCGACTGACGCAAATCAATCGACGCAACAACAACAACAGCAACAGCAACAACATCTACTCGGACACGGCCTCCATTGCCAGCTATACGCGCAGCGAATACGGCCCAGTGCGCAACTACGGACTACACAACAGCTTGGGTAAGTTTGTATAAACATTTTTTGTTTGATTTTGATTGATTTGCTTGTTTGCTATGCAGCCAACATTCCACGCGTCATCTCGGCCTCGTATGCGGGCAGCGAGGTGGGCGAGTTCGACATCTATGCGCCGTACAGTTATTACGGCAGCGAAGCTGGTGGAGATGTCGCCACAGACATCAACGACAGCGTCTGGGGCATGCCAATGGTAAGGCACTAAGCAATGCTAATAAATTTATAAACTTCATTTTGTTGTTCATTTGCCAGGCTAACAAGAATCGCAGCAAGGCCACAAATCGTTTGCGCATGCGCAAGGGACGCAGTGTCGTGCACAAGACCATCGAGGATAACTACACAGCCGTTGTGGTGGCCAATCATGAAGCACTTGCCCAGGTGCTAGACCAGGTAAGCCACTAACAAGCCACCACAGAAGGCAAGTCTTAATTTATTTGTTTTTTACAGCTACAACAAACACCAGTTGTGCCCGCCGCGCTGCGTCCGCTGGCGAATGCAATTAACTTGCGGTATGAGGACTTTACCATTCTCGAGGGCGCCCAGGCATTTGTTGTGGGCAAGAAGGCATTCCATGCAGCCATGTGGACCTCAGCGCCAGTTACGCTAGCGCTCTCCGCCGACTGCAATCAGCTCTCGGGCGTAGGTGGCGAACTAAATCAGTTGTCTGGCGGCGTCTGCGATGTGCTCAATCCCATTACAGAGTTCTGCGATCTGGTGCCCAGCTACCAGCTGCCTCTAATTCCCAGCACAGAGATAACGCTGCTGCAGGCCACAATTTCAGTGCTGCCGCGTCTGCAGCTGGAGACGCTGCAATCGATTGGCGGCATACTCAAAGGCAAATCGCAGCTGCTGGACAAGAGCAACTTCAATTTCCGTGGCTCCATACCCAACCTGAGCGGCCTCAAGGATGCAGCTGGCGCCAGTGCGCTGCGTAATGTAGTTTCCGTACAAAATTTGAGCACATTGAATGAAGAGGCGGCAGCCAGTGCCAATGCGGATGAGAACACAACAGCCATGCCAGCCTTTGATGATGTCATGACACGCGAGGTGGCATTCATTATGCTGCAGCTGGTCAACGGCATGAAGAACTTACAGGCCAAGGCCATTGAGGAGACGCCGCTCAGCTTGTCCAATGTGGTGCTGTCCAAGGACGTGGACAACAAGGACGCACAGGCGCGTCTCTGTGTGCTGCAAGGGTAAGCTGGCAATATCTAATGTGTACCATCAGGTTTAATAACTTGCACTATTCCATAGCAACAACAATGACGATGAGGAGCCCATGGGCACGCTTTGCAAGTGCGCACATGCTGCGCTCACTGAAATGCTGCCGACCACAAAGATTACGCCCATTGTGGCAAGCATTTTACAACAGGAGCGCGCAGAGTCGCTCTCCAAGGCCAAGGCAGTGCTGGAGTTTGTGCTCTGGGGTCCCTCGGACGTGGCGCTCACAGGCTCCATCAAGGAGCGCGAGCTGGCATTGCAGCGCTGGCTGGATCTGGAGCGAGCCACTGTGCTTCATGGTCTGGTGCGCACACGCATCGAGCTGACTGTCTACGATGAGTGTCACCTGATGTTCCTGGTGCGCTCCACAGCCAAAATGATGAATGATGCGGCCAAGATCGTCTGCGATTACCAGCAGCAGCAGCAGCAGCCACCACAGGCGTCCCAGGAGTAGTCTTAGTTATTATTAAACTCTGAGCAAAGGTTAATAATATTTATTACGCGCAACTGTCATAGTCTAGAAATATGCAATACATTTTTATCGAAAGCTAAATAATTAACCTAATACGATGCAGCCTTAAATACGATACGTAAACGATACGATATAACTCTTTACACAATTCTTTGCCTAGCGTGCCAAATGAACTTTGCACGAAAATTGTCTTGTAAAAACTTCAAAATCCAAATAGATTATAATCTAAGCTTAAGCACTTACTTTAAGCAAAAACTATTTATACATATTTACTTACTGTAATAATTGGTTTTGTAAAAAAAACAAAATTTTGGTGTTTGTTAAAATATCCATACGTACTCTTATCTATATACATATCTATTATGCGAATAAATAAATAATATTCATAAAAAAAATGTATTTTTCTTTTTCCAAGTAAGAAAAGGGTTTATTATTTAAAGATTTGTCATATGTGGTCAGTTTTTTGATGACAGATCTTAAATTGGTTAGAAAATAAGGAAAAGGTACTTTGTGAAATATATTAGACTGTCACCGGCTCTTCTTCATTATTTATTTTATCCGATTGGCTGTTTTGAGACTCCTTTGACAATTTCTTGTGCAATAAACAAATACAGGTGAGGCTAGGTACACTATAAGCTGAAAAATAATTAACTAGTTATAGGTTATCAAGTTATGGTATTGTTGGTATAGTTTTTTACCCAAATTAGAGATTCTGATAGAGAAAAGATCTAGCACAATTTTAAGTACGATGGCAATAATCCAAGGCAGTAACAATTTTTGTTTTTCCTAAAACAAAAGTGGATTTTAAAGTTTCATAAATATATTCATATTTTAAAACATACCTCTTTTACGCCAACCATAAGTATTACTGACACTGGCAAAATAATCAGATGCACTATGAATGATAATAACTCTTTGTCCCCAAATTCTTTAAACTTAATATATCCAAGAGCTATAAGACCAAATATGATTCCGATGAGACATGCCACTGCATAGATAATGCCAATAACATAGGCACATATTTTTAAAATGTTAATATAAGTTAATTTCATTATTAATAATTTCAGTTTTCAGCGGCTTAAATTTTAATTAAAATTTTAGTTTTTGGTACACACGTGCCAGACAATTGCGCAGTTCCAGCTCTCCCAGTTGAATGAGAATGAAAAAAAAAAAGAACTCAACCACTAACGCGAAACGAAACTATCTGTTGTCTTTTGTTTAGTTTACTCTCCGTTAAACCAAAGAGCGCTCTTTCGGGTCCGTGCTCTCTAATAAAAATTCGGCAAAACATATTTTGAGCATGCATGTATATGTATGTGTGTTGCGCGTGTGGATAAAACATAAGCACCAAAGGTTAGCTGTGTGTTCAATATAAAGCAACTTAAACATACAACGTTTTTGCATCTGAGTTTAATATAAACTTAATTAAACAAACATTTCGTTGTGCGCGAACAATTACAAATATGTCGTTTAGTGCGGACAGTGTAAACAGGGTGCGCTACCTAAAACTGAAACCAAAATCAATTTTCGACAAAGTTCATAAATTTGATTCTAAATTATCAACAGACAATATAAGGACCTTTAATGCCAGCGAATTAATTTAGTTCAGAACACTAAACAAGAATTCAAAGCTATACACGATAGCTTAGAAGACCTTGATCAAAATGAAGTCGGAAGTAAACTATTTTCCGACTTTGATGAATTGGTGGCGTCCGTAGAATCGCGCGTGTAAAACGAAGTCATACGTTGACAATATCATATGCCAGCTATTTCTTCTTTTCGTGCTTACGCGGACGCACCGACCTTTAGTATGGCTAACAAATCGCGGTTGCCTGAGCCTGTATCTCTATGTAGCTATGTATATCTATGTAGCTACGCTAAATTCGAAGCGCTGGTCTATAATGAATTTCTTTTATTTTAAAATATAGTCCCAAGATTTGTCTGAACTGAGCTTTCGCTTATATGTAGTTTTATGTTTTTTTTTTATCAAGCTGAGCTTCACATAATAAATACAATAAATCTTTAATTGAAAATCTAAAAAGATTGCAACTAAGCACTTACTCTAAACAAAAACTATTTATAAGTGGTTTTGTAATAGAATCACAATTTTTTTTCGTTATTCATTTGTTATTTGCTTTACTTCGTGGAATATATTACACTACCACAGGATCTTCTTCATTGCTTATTTTTACCGGTTGGCTGTTTTGAGGCTCCGTTGACAATTTCCTGTGCAACATACAAATACAGGTGAGGCTAAGTAAAATAAGAACTGAAAAAGAATAAAGTAGTTATGGTTATCAAGTTATGGTATTTATGGTATAGTTTTTACCCCAATATTGTGGATATAAGCTTGTGAAACATTCAAGCACAGCATTAAGTACTATGGCAATAATCCAAGGCAGGAATAATTTGTGTTTTTCCTAAAACAAAAATGGATAATTGGATTAAAAGTTTCATAAATATTTCCACATTTTAAAACTCACCTCATATACGCCCACCAGGAGTATTACTGACACTTGCAAAATAATCAGATGCACCATGAAGTTTAATAACTCTTTGTCAACAAATTCTTCAAAATTAATATATCCAAGAGTTATAAAACCAATTATTACTCCGACGAGGCTTACCACTGTATAGCTTATGCCAATAGCATTGGCACATATTTTTAAAATGTTAATGTAAGATAAATTCATTATTAATAATTTCAGTTTTCAGCGGCTAAAATTCATTAAAATTTTAGTTTTTAATACACGTGCCGTCTGGCACAATCACGCAGCTTTCCAGCTGTCCCAGTTAAATGAGAATGAGAATAGAAAATACTCATCCACGAAATGAACTATCTGTTGTCTTTTGCTTAGGTTACTCTCCGTTCAACCAAAGAGCGTTAGTTATTGCTCTTTCGGACCCGTGCTCTCACATAAAAATTCGGCAGACATATGCTGAGCATGTACATATGTATGTGTGTTGCGCGTGTGGATAAAACAAGCAGCAGATGTTAATTCGGTGCCCATATCTGGATACGCCTATTTCAATTCAAAGTGCTGCTCTATTATGAATTTCTTTTATGCTATTATATAGTCTCAAGCATTTTATGAATTTAGCTTTGGCTTTGTTGTAGTCTTATGAGTTTTATTTTGATCAAGTTGAGCTTACACATACAAATAATGTGAATATATTACATATTTATTTAAAAAACTAAAAAATAAATGGCAGTTTTACAAGCTGTAAACAAAAACTATTTATAATTAGACTATCGCCGGATCGGTTTCATAATTATTCTGTGCTAATTGACGTCTTTCAGACTCTTTTCCCAATTTCTTGAACCACGCAGAAATACACATTAAGCTAAGTATATTAAACACTGAAAAAGAATTGAACAGTTGTAGGTAGTTATAGTATAGTGTTCTAGTAGATTATTTACCATAACGATCAGAGTTTATACCGATACGATCCAAGCTTATACCGAAACTATCAAAGTTTATACCGAAACGACCAAAATTAAAAAGAACTTCAAACGAACAATGAATGATTGTGAAAATAATCCATGGCTGCAACAATTTGTAGTTTTGCTAAAAAAAAAAAAAATAGATTATCATTTGAAAGTGTTATAAATAATTAAATTTTATGTTTTTAATTAGGAACATACCTTATACAAGCCAATCATCAGCACTACTGACGCTATACAGCCAATCACTTCAACCAACAATAAAAATAACAGCATTCCTAAATTTGTTTTCGATTCATTCCGTGCTACCGCTAATAAAACATATTTGACTGTGCTAAAACTAGATAAAGTATTAAGTAAACCAACAAAAATGGCACAGATTTGTAAAAATTGATTGGACATCATAAAAAAAATTCTGCTTCTTTTACTTTTTACAGTTAAAAGCAGGAGCTAAGTAATTTCGCTTCAGATACACGTGAGAGACAAACGTTGAATACCAGCAGTGTGAGTTGAATGTAGTGCTGACAAGAACAAAAGAAGGCTAGATTTTGTGAAAAAAAAAAAAATGGCTAAATTAAAAAAAAAAATGTGAAAAACATTTTTCAGTTAATTTAATATATTTATAATATCTTCACAGTCGTGCTCATCATATTTATTATTTTCGATGCTTAAAATTAAATTAAAGTTGCGCTCAGGAAGCTTATAATTATGACAGCACATGCCATATCCCCGCAATCGAAAAGGCTAGGCCGTTTCAAAATATGCTAAATCTAGCCGAAAGTAGGCAGGCATCCCTGGTTGAATGAGAATGAGAATAATCAGTATGTTTACAATTTAAATTTCATTGTTTTGAAATATTTTGATATATGGGCGTATTGAGAATGTAATTTATGATTAAGATTAAATGAAAAGATTGCCTTATCTACGCCAATGCTTCACATATATTAATAAATAAATAATATTCATATAAACTGTATTTAATATTTTAATTATTTCTTTATTATTATTGTTGAGGAACGCACAACGTAATTGGTTTGAATTTAACGACCGGGTGGAAATTTGAACATCAACGGTCGTTTCGTATGAATTTAAAATATAACGAATTTTAGTTTAAGCAGTATTGAATTCGCCGTGGAACCGGTTTTAAGGCGCCACAAGTCTTCAGCAAATTTCTGACGAAATTATATTTTCGTGCATGTGTACATGTGTATGCATTTTTTAGTTTTAGTTGCCGATTCACAACAGAGTAAATTAGACGTGCCAGTGGCAGTCCATGAAATAAAGAATTCTTGTGTTGTGTTGTTAACAAACAATTATTTTATTTATTATTAAGGTGATTCAGATGTGTATATTAAAGATCTTTTTAAGTTAAAAAGCACTGTGCTTTAATTTGGATTAGAAGATAACGAAAATAGATTTACTTCCTCAAATACATTAGACTGTCGCCTGATCTGTTTCATTATTATTTTTGACAGTTGACTTCTTTGAGGCTCTTTCCCTAATTTCTTGAACCATGTTATGGCCCTTAGTGGACCCGTGTAAATTTTCATGGACTTCGCCTGGCTAGCTCACATCTCCTCAGGGGTCGGTCCCAACAACATATATTTTTTTATCATTACAACACTACATGCTGCACAATTACGAATAAACTCAAAACTTACAGGAATCCCCCTTCTTCCCCTTTCTTGCCTTTATATTCTCTACACACAAATTTTTTTTATAATAATAACATTTATTAACTTATAAATGTGTATATAAAACTAGATTTAGATTTAGATTTAACTAGATTTAATTAATTAGGGGGGGATTAAATATATAATAAAAAATATAAAGAGTATGAATATATATATATATATGTCTATTGCTAGGTTATAAATACATAATTACTGGGACAACACGTTACATTTTTTTGGTTTTAATAAAGTACGACAAATTAAAAATTAAGTGCCTGAGGGCCTGATCGATGTCGCCTAATTAATTAATTTAATTTTTTTTTTTTTTAATTTAGTGTCTCGCTAACCGTCTGCGCACTTCGAATCTTTTTTCTGCCTTGATCTCCATCATGGCGGCGCCCTTCCTTTCTCCCAGTCACGCCGGGATCAATGCCGCCGTGACCGCTCTCTCTCCTTTTCAAAAC